>NC_072032.1:3557420-3647420 GCF_027791375.1 Indicator indicator | reverse complement strand
CCTTCCTTCCAAATTCCTTTCTTCCAAATTCCTTCCAAATTCCTTCCTTCCTTTTGAATTCCTTCTGAATGCCTTTCTCCCTCTTTCTTTTTCACAGAATCACAGAATCAATAAGGTTGGAAAAGACCTCAAGGATCATCAAGTCCAACCTGTCACCCAGGACCTCATGACTACTAAACCACTTTCTTCCTTCTTTCCTCCCACCCTCCCTCCCTTCCTCCTTCCCTCTCTTCCTACTCTCTATGTCAGCTTGACCACCAAGTTCACCTCTGCAACATCAGAACACCACAACACTGTTTAATTACCCCTTCCTCAGCTCACTATTTGGGACAGAGCAGGACCCTCTGTGCCAGTGTGCTGGAGGACATCAACACAGGGGAAAATAATATAGAAGACAGAAAAATGGAAAATAAAATCCCTAGATTGAAATGTGAAGGTCAGAAGGCAAACAGGACATACAGAAAGTAGAAAACAAAACCCAAAAGAGGTCTGCAGTTGACTGCAGGTCACTGATCCTTTGGTTGCTGTGTCCAAAAATGCAAATAGTCACTCTGGAAGATGACAAAGCAATTAAGTAAAGCAGTTTGTTCTGTTTGCTGTGCTTCCAGGTGAAAAAAAAATGTCACTTTGTCACTGCATCAGAAAGGTGGAAGAACTGAGCACTGCCTGTGATGAAGCAGCAGCAAGAGAACTCACAAACCCCACAAATGCACCAGAAAAAGTTAGGGTAGAACACACATAGGTAAAACAAGCAAAGGGAAAGGTGACAGAGTGGCTTTGGTGGGCACCTGGTGTCCAGCCAGGAAACTTTATTCTCCATCTGGGTAGATCAGAGTATTGGTGACTTACTGTTCTTTACCCATGGGTGTTGTTTTGTCTGTTGATTTGTTGAAAGGGTGGCAGTGACTGTAAGCATGTAGGCACACACGCCCAAGCACGCTCATCCTCCAAAAAAACCTGAGATGCAATTATCCCTGAGATAATCAGAGCTTTTGTGCAGCCTCTACTCTTCCCTGAAAACAAAACAAAGCAAAACACCAAATTGTGAGCCACCAGCAAAGGGACATGAAGTGAGGGAAACGTGAAGCCCATCATTAAATCTGACAGGAAGCAAAATTAAAAACTTCCACCATAGCCAACTCACAAGGAGATGTTTAAATGAGCACAGTCAGGTGTTGGGAGAAGGTGGGAAGTGATGCAGTAAATGAGAAACAGATCTGTAAGTGGGAGAGAAATCTCATGCAATTTTCCAGAACAAGGAGAAGATGGGAGCAGACCTTTGCAGTTTATTCCAGAATCACAGAATGGTAGGGGTTGGAAGGGACCTCCAGAGATTATTGACTCCAATCCCCTTGCCAAAGTAGGATCACCTTGGTCAGATCACACAGGGACACATCCAGGCTGGTTTTGGAAACCTCCAGAGAAGGAGACTCCACAACCTCTCTGGGCAGCCTGCTCCAGGGCTCCAGCACCCTCACAGTAAAGAAGCTCCTCCTCATGTTAAGGTGGGACCTCCTGTGTTCTGGCTTATACCTGCTCCTTGTTCTGCCACTGGGCACCACTGAAAAGAGCCTGGCACCTTCATCTTGACACTCACCCCTCAGGTATTTATAAACATTGATAAGAACTCCTCTCAGCCTTCTCTTCTCCAGACTAAACAGCCCCAGGGCTCTCAGTCTTTCTTCACAGGACTGATGTTCCAGGCCTCTCCAAGGTCTCCCCTGGAGCCTTCTCTTCTCCAGGCTGAATGTCCCCAACTCTCTCAGACTGTTCTTGCAGGAGAGGTCCTCCAGCCCCCTGATGATCTTCATGATCCTTGGACCCTCTCCAACAGTTCAATGTCTTTCTTGTGTTGGGGGCTCCAGAGCTGGATGCAGCACTCCATCTGGGATCTCAGAAGAACAGAGTGGAGTGGCACAATCATCTCCCTTGGCCTGCTGGCCATGTTTCTTTTGGTGCAGCACATCATAGGATTCATTGTTTGAGCTGCCAGCAGACATTGACAGCTGGTGTCAAGAGCATGATTCTATGATTCTGTGTTTACACAACCCTGGCTGCTCCTCAGGTGGCTTTTCTAGGTGAATTAGAGCATATGTGTGTGGGTATGATTAGACATGCTGCTCAGCTGGCAATGGGATGAAGATCCAGCACATGTCTGGTGTGTGTCAGCTTTCTGTTATGCAGAGACTTTCCCTCTGGCCCTTGCTTTATTAGAAGTATCTCCAGATGCATAAAGCCCCTCATGTTCCAGAGGTCTAGATGCATTCCATGCAGGTTCAGTCTGTTGTCTGGTTGTGGCATAGCTGGTAAGGAACAGTGTAGTACTGAGACAATGTGGAGGTTCCCTTGGGCAAAGGATTTCTGATAAATCACTGATGTGCTGCTGGAGAGCAGGGCTCTGCCTGACAGTGTGGGACAGCCTGTTATCTTTTGACAGCCACTAACTAGCAGTCCTGTTCTCTTGTGGTCCTTGGAGGTTTTAGTGTTTTCGTCTGAGCAGTTCAAACACACTCTGTTCATGAACACTGGGGTCCAACTGGTTCCACTGCACAGCTTCCTCACTCCTAATATTCTCAACTATAAAGTTGACTCAGGTGCACACAGGTTGTTTGTGCACAAGGAAAGAGGGTGGCCTTCACAAAAAGAAAAGTAAACTACATCTCCAGAATGAATGCTTATGGGTAGTCCAAGATGTGTACCAAAAGTTATCTAAAAGAATGAGATGATGTCCTCTTCAGGAGACACAAGATCAACATATGGACTGTTGAGGAAAGCCAGCACCACTTCATTCAGAATGTCATAGGGTCATAGAACTGTTGAGGTTGGAAGAGACCTTTGAGATCATCAAATCCAACCTCTCACCTAGAGCTCACAATCCCACCTACTGCTAAGCCACCACCACTAGACCATGTCCCTCAGCACCACATCCACATGTCTTTTTAATACCTCCAGGGATGGGGACTCACCACCTCCATGGGCAGCCTGCTCCAGTTCTTCCCTTTCTGGGAAGAACTTTTTCCTAATACCCAACCTGAACTTCCCCTGGCACAACTTGAGGCTGTTTCCTCATGCCCTGTCACTTGCTGCACGTGAGAAGATACAATCTCACTCCAACCTCCTTTGAGGTAGCGGTCATGATAATGATTTCTTCACCATCATTTTGCTTGACTGGTTTGCTGGGAATGATCTTCAATCTGCAAACTTTGCTGAAGCAAAATCCCCACTGAAACTTTGCTCAAGCAAAATCCCCACTGAACTCAATAACTTCTTTCTAGCAAGGAGTTGAAAAAGGCAAATTCCCAAGATGTCATTTGTTGTCTTTCCATGATGAAGGTTTATGGCATGTCATGAATAAAACTATGGACTTTTCAAAAGTCACAACTGATATGACAAAAGAAAATGGCATCACCTTATGCCAGGGGAGGTGTAGGTTGGCCATTAGGAAGAACTTGTAAACCAAAAGGCTTAGCAAAGACTGGAACAGGCTGCCTAAGGAAGTGGTTGAATCATTGAATCATAGAATCAGTCAGGGTTGGAAGGGACCACAAGGATCATCCAGTTCCAACCCCCCTGCCATGGGCAGGGACACCTCACATTAGATCAGGCTGGCCAGAGCCTCATCCAGCCTGGCCTTAATCCCCATCCATGGTCGTATTTAAAAGCCACCTAGGTATGGTGCTCAAAGGAATGGTGCAGGAACAGCCCTGGTAGAGTTAGGTAATGGTTGAACTTCATAATCTTGAAGGTCTTTTCCAACTATAATGAGTCTGTGATTCTTCAATACATGTCTATTGAGGGAACACTGTTAATTCAATGAGTTGTTACTGAGCACTGAATACGTAATTTATATTCCTTAGAACTGGCGAGGGGTCCAGATCTTTGTGATTGCACTTTTGTGAGCCTAATGCAATGAAAAATTCATTGGTAGAGGGGCAAGAGATCCTTCACTTGATTCTAGTCAAGATTCATGGCCTTTGCTAAAGCAGGCAATGCAAATTTCCTGTATGGGAGGTGAGTAAATAACTGTCTGCAACACTTTACTCAAGGAGTTAATCTTTTTCTCAGTCAAGCCTTCATTTTTCTGTCCTTAGCTTCATGCAGGCAGGATCCAAGGATTTCAAGGACCAAGGCTCAAAGACCAGGGATGACAACAGTCAGAATGACTCATTTCCCCTCCTGCCCTTATTTCAGCTGTCATGATTGTTAAGGCTATTCTTGGATTTAAGCCTTGCCCTCTCTCATTGTGCTCCCAACTCTCCTCTCACACAGGGAAACCACCACTTCAGCAGCACTTAGCCTTGGCAACAGGATGGAGCTTTGAAAAGCTGCATATCTGGGGATGAAGAATCTGAATTTTCATTAAAGATGATGTATCTCAGCCATGGAGAACGATTATGCCATGACTCAACCTGCATAACTGGTATCAAATGGCCTTTGGAAAGGACCTCATTCATGAAATTCCCCCAAACCCAATATTTTCATGACTGAGACACAACGTTTTGTGCTAACACATCCTCCTGTAACAGCAAGAATACAAAAAACCCAAAGTGAAGAGAAGTCAGCCAGGCAAGGCAGATGGATGTTTCCTGACCCCTGAGGAGTGGTTTGGTTAACTCAGAAGGGTCCAGTTCTGCACTGCTCACTTGGACACATTCAGCACAACAAATCCTGACATGCCACATATGGTAGCCATGCTCAGTGGCCACACATGGAGGGTGCTCCTGTCCTTCCAGAAGTCAGCTGTACCCTGTCACTGTGTTGAAATCTGCATCTACACTGAGAATGAGAAAATGCCTTTGTAGGATTTCTTATTGCCTAACAAAACTCTGAGGTTTCAGCTGGTTTCCTGAGCTGGAGTGAAAATTGTGTATGAAAACATTTCATAGAATCATAGAAGTGTTTCATTTGGAAAAGACCTCTAAGGTCATCGAATCCAACCACTGACCTAACACCATCATGGCCATTAAACCATGTCCTTTGGTCATGGCCATGTTTGGTCATGTTTGGCCATGCCACCTCCAAGGATGGTGATTCCACCACCTCCCTGGGCAGCCTGTTCCAATCCCTGACCACTCTTGCAGCAATTTTTCCTAATCTCCAACCTAAACCTCTCCTGGAACAATTCTAGGCCATTTCCTCCTGTTCTATCATGTGAAGCTAGGGAGAAGAGTCCAGCCTCCACCTCACACTTACCTCCTTTCAGGGAGTTGTAGAGAGCCAGAAGGTCTCCCTTCAGCCTCCTCTTCTCCAGGCTGTACAACCTCAGTTCCCTCTGTGAGCTGCTCCTCACCAGAGCTGTTCTCCTGACCCTTCACCTGTGCTGTTGCAGTCACCACTCAGGCTATGAGAGTGGCTTTGCTCCGCTCCGGTTTACTTTGCCACGGCTCTGAAATGTGAGTTTATCTCTTTAATTGTGCAAATGTTTGGTGCATTTTGACACTACCCTGGGACCTGCCTTTTCTACTTCTAAATACTCCACAACCCTCTTTCCCCCACCTGTTTCCTGAGGACCAGGAATGTGGGCAGACAGCACCCTCTGCAGCGACCAATGAGGAAATGAGAGGTCGATCTCTGCCAGGGACTTTTATTTCTGCTGCATCAGATCTCACTGCTGGGAGCCCTCTTTCACAGCCTGCTTTCAATGGACAAGCAAAACAATGGCCTCAAGTTGTGCAACTGGAATTTTAGGTTGCATATTAGGAAGAATTTCTTAACTGAAAGGGTTCTCAGGCATCGGACCAGGCTGCCCAGGAAGGTGGTGGGGTCACCATGGTCATGTAGATGTGGTGTTGAGGGATGTGGTTTAGTCAAGGACCTGTCAGTGTTAGGCTAATGATGGGATTCCATGGTCTTAAAGGTCTTTTTCAATCTATGTAGTTCTGTGATGCTGTGATTCTGGAGCTGGTATGAAAGCTGAGCTAGGCAGAGGCACCTCAGGATATCTCAAAGCATGTGTGGTGTTGTAAGGAAAGGAGGTGGTGGCTAAACTGACCTCAAAACATCCCACAATTTTGTGACACATGATGTTTCAGGTGTTCTTTCCTCTCTAGAGGAAGTCTCATGCTGCATTTGAGAAGATTGTTTTCAAAGCTGCATGCAGCATGTTCAAGGAGCCTCAAAGGTCTCATCTCTCATTTGCAGAGTGGGAATCTGAGCCAGACTCCAGGCAGACCTGTGCTGCTCCAGCTGTGGTCACCCCTGCTTTAGTTGTATGTCCTGCTAACAAGGGCATTGAGTGCTGCAGACAGGCTGATAAAAACCCCTTGGTCTCAGAGCAGTTTTTCCCAAGCCACAAAACAGCAAGATGATGTTCTCCCAGTAAGACTGACAGCAATGGTCCCTCCTTAATCATGGAATCATACAATATCATCTTGGAAGGCACCTTAAAAATCATCAAGTCCAGCCCTTCTTGGCAAAGCATGGTCTAGACAAGAAAGCTCAGCCCATGTCCAGCTGAGGCTTAGGAGTGCCCAATGCTGGGGAATCCACCACTTCCCTGGGAAGATTTTTCTGGTGGCTGTGAAAAATGTCCTTGTGAAAAATATTCCCCTTGTGTTCAAACAAAATGTTCCCAGGATTAACTGGTACCCATCAGCTCTTGTCTTTTCCATGTGGTTCCTTTAAAAGGGAAGTCTTCATCTCCCTCTTAGCCACCCTTTAAATACTGGAACATTGTGATGAGGTCTCTCCTAAGCTGTTTTTTCTCAAGGCTAGACCAACCCAGTTCTCTCAGCCTTTCCTCAAGGGGCAGCTTCCCAGTCCTTGGCTCATCACTTTGGCCCTTCTCTGGACCCTCCACAGCTTCTTGCTATCACCTGGTAACATGGAACACTGTCTGGATATCCCTCCCCAAAATAAAATGGTGCAGATCTACCACCTACTAAACATATTCTCCAGTATCTAAAAAAATGTTTTGAGGATAGCATTTGTTCCAAATTTTAGAAATTGGAACATTTCTGAATGTGAGACAAAGGCTCCATAAATCTTCTGTCCAGGACTTATCTCTTTCTTGGAGGCCTTGACAAGCAATCCATCAGCATAGCAAGAATGCATGAGGCAGAGGCTACTGAAAGTAGAAACTAACCATCCACTATCCTGAAGATAACCATCCACTATCCTGAAGACAAGAAGAGACTTGATCTACCACCTGGGGTCCATTTATGGGTATTACCTTTTCATTTATCTCATGCCCTTTGGAAAAGTAAGATCAATATTTCCCTACTTGGAGTATTTGGGTGCCTATGTTCCGCTACAAATGCAGAAATGAGACTCCAAATACTGAGAGAATAGAGATTTATATCCAGAGGAAGGACTAAGCTGATTTCCTTGGGTACTGCCTGCCCTTGAAGACAACATGGAGCTACACAGCTCAAGCAAACTTTTGTGAGATCCTTCTCTATAAGATCTTCCTTTACAAAACCTGGGAGGGTTCAGTTACAAGTGAAGTAGTGTAGGAAGACAGCAAACCTTTGAACAACTTTGGAGAAGGCTGTGTTGGGAAGAATGTAAACACCTTGTAACTGCAGAGAAAGACTAGGCAGAAGTTGAGTGGCTGTGTTGAGAAGCTTGTTTGTCAGTACTAACCTATTGTGTGCTTTGCTTGGACCCATGGCAGTGAAAGGAGAGCCAGCTGGGACGTGGCAGCTCTGTATTAGAAGAGTATATATGTTGGCTATACTATGTATACTCTATGTAATAGAGTAATAAGCTTTTGGCTTATGCTTAAGCTCTTGCTTTGCTTAGTGCTTTTCTTAGTTCAATAGGCAATAAATGCTTCTTGCCTTTCACAATAAGAGTCTTCTCATCTTGGCCTCACCTGGAAACACCATAACATGCATCCTATCAGAAGAACATGACTGAGACTATTATGAACCAGTCTCAAAAATCCTGTATAATTTTTTGCTTCTCCTCTCTGCCCCAGCCTGAGTGAAGCAAGCAGGATCACACACTTTCTTCCCTGTGCATTGTCATATCTATTCCTGTGAGCTGCTTTGAACTCCTTAAAGGAGCAGAACCCTTGTTGACCACTTTGTGTGGTGTTGCATAGCATGCCAGCATTGATTCCTTGCTCTCCCCTTTGCTTTGCCTGTCACTCAGGCTGTTACTGTTCTGGAAGTCACAATAATTGGCAGGTTTTGCAGACACAGCTGGCAGTCACTGCACTGAGAGGTGGGGGAGTAGGAATAAATTTCAACACATATGCATACTGCAAATGAGCACCTAACAATAATAAATATAGACACCCTCAAAATAACTTGGACAATAAACACCAGTCAAGGAGAATAATCCAAAGTATCCCACTAATGGCAATCTGGGAAGCTCAGAAGCAGACAAGAGAAGTATGCAGCCACCAGGAATGTAGGGAAAAAAATTGAGGGCATTTGGTTTATCTCATCTGTCATAAACAATTTTGAAAAGTTGAGTGCTAATGTTATCTTTGAAAGGACACAAGCAAGGGGGAGCATCATGTTGATCCTGGCATCTTTGTTCCTCTCTATGAAATGGGAGCATTCACAGAATCCCAGAATGTTAGGGGCTGGAAGGGATCTCGAAAGCTCATCCAGTCCAACCCCCCTGCAGAGCAGGATCACCTAGAGCAGCTCACACAGAAACATATCCAGCAGGGTTTTGAATATCTCCAGAGAGGGAGAGTCCACAACCCCCTGGGCAGCCTGTTCCAGTCTTCTGTGATGCAATGCTGTTTTCCACAGGGTTCCCCTTTGAGATGCCATCCATGGAATCATAGAGCCATAGAATAGTTTGGGTTGGAAGGGACCTTAAAGATTATCCAGCTCCAACCCCCTGCCTTGGCAGGGACACCTTCCACCAGCCCAGGTTGCTCAAGGTCTCATGCAACCTGTCCTTGAACATCCCCAGGGAGGGGACATCCAGAGTCTCTCTGGGCAACCTGTTCCTGTGTCTCATCACCCTCACTGGAAAGAATTTCTTCCTAATCTCCAGTCTAAATCCCTCCTCTTCCAGCTCAAAGCCATTGCTCCTCACTTTGTCACTACAATCCTTTCTCAAAAGTCCCTCCCCAGCTTTCTTGTAGCCCCCTTCAGATACTGGAAGGCCACAAGAAGGTCTCCTCAGAGCCTTCTCTCCTCCAAACTGAACAACCCCAACTCTCTCAGTCTGTCTCCATAGCAGAGCAGCTCCAGCCCTCTGCTTATCCTTATGGCCCTTCTCTGGACACATTCCAGCACCTCCAGATCTTTCCTGTAATAGGGGGTTCAGAACTGGATGCAGTACTCCAGATGGGCTCTTATTAGAGAGGAGTAGAGAGTATTCATCAATAGAAAATGCCTTCATGTCTCCCTGTGTTATTTCTCTAAAGTTAACTTCCCACAAGTCCTTCTGGGTCATTTGATACTTTAAATTCAAAGTGGGCACGTTGCACTGATTTAAATCAGTTTCAAGTAGTACCTGAGTTAACATGTTTACTAGAGCTGGCAAGGAAACACAGCTGGTTAGAAAAAATGTTATTTGTGTTTCAGATTGGATGTTAGGAAGAAGTCTTACACCATGAGGGTGGTGAGACACTGGAACAGGTTGCCCAGGGAGGTGGTGGAAGCCTCATCCCTGGAGGTTTTTAAGGCCAGGCTGGATGTGGCTCTGGGCAATCTGAGCTAGTGTGAGGTGTCCCTGCCCATGGCAGGAGGGTTGGAACTGGATGATCCTTGAGGTCCCTTCCAACCCTAACAATTCTAAGATTCTATGTTTCAAATATCCATCATAAGATTGGCCTGATTTCTTTTTTTCCTAATTTTTTTAATTGCTCTTAGAAGTGAGAAAATTTAGATTGAACTGCATCGTTCCTTTGCAGTTACACAATGATTTCCACACAATGGAAGACTGGATTCATAGAAATGTTGAATTCATAAATGATTCATAAAATGTTGAATACTTGATGATTTTTTTTTTCCTGAACAAAGAAGGAATTACAATCTCAGAGTATTGTTATTACTAAAGACAGCCTCAGTGAAAACAGTGAGTTACAGCTTGAAAGGAAATTGATGAGCTTCAAGGTCCCTTCCAACCCAACCCATTCTATGATTCTCTGTATTAATATCTCAATAATGCATAAAGTTTAGTGTGAATTTTTAGAATGATGGAATAATAAGTTCTCAATTGTCTTCCAATATCCTCTTTCTTCCTTCCCCAGAGGGAAATGTCCTTAATGATTGCATAATACCAGATAAAACTGATTCTTAAAGAATATCTGCATGGACATAGTGAGACCAGACTTTGGTGGGTTTGCACTGCAGATATTACAATGTGAAGATCCCAGCCAGTTATAGCCAACAATCAAGAGGAGAAAAAAAGAGATATAAGAAGTAACCAAAGAAGACAGGGCAGTCATTTTGATTTGGCCAACTCTAATTCACAGATACACAGATACAAAGATTGCATTGGGTTGGAAGGAATCCTCCAAGGTCATCTTGTCTAAACCCATTGCACAGAGCAGGGACACCCCCAACTAGATCAGGCTGCCCAGGGCCACATGCAGTCTAATTTTTAATGTCCCTAGGGACAGGGTCTCAAACACATCCCTAGCCAACCTGTTCCAGTATTTTACCACTCTGTGTTCTGTGAAGAACTTCTTCTTTATGTGCAAACTAAATCTATATGCTCCAGTTTCAACAGCTGCCCCTTCTCCTATCACTACAAGCCCTTCTAAAGTCCCTCCCCAGCCTTCCTGGAGGTCTCCTTCAGATATTGAAATACAGGAAATACAGCTCGAAGGTCTCCCTGGAGCCTCGCCTCCTCTCCTCTCCTCTCCTCTCCTCTCCTCTCCTCTCCTCTCCTCTCCTCTCCTCTCCTCTCCTCTCCTCTCCTCTCCTCTCCTCTCCTCTCCTCTCCTCTCCTCTCCTCTCCTCTCCTCTCCTCTCCTCTCCTCTCCTCTCCTCTCCTCTCCTCTCCTCTCCTCTCCTCTCCTCTCCTCTCCCTCTCCTCTCCTCCTCCTCTCCTCTCCTCTCCCCTCCTCTCCCCTCCTCTCCCCTCCTCTCCCCTCCTCTCCCCTCCTCTCCCCTCCTCTCCCCTCCTCTCCCCTCCTCTCCCTCCTCCTCTCCTCCTCTCCTCCTCTCCCTCCTCTCCTCTCCTCTCCTCTCCTCTCCTCTCCTCCTCTCCTCTCCTCTCCTCTCCTCTCCTCTCCTCTCCTCTCCTCTCCTCTCCTCTCCTCTCCTCTCCTCTCCTCTCTCTCCTCTCCTCTCCTTCTCTCTCTCCTCTCCTCTCTCTCTTCTCTCCTCTCCTCTCTCTCTCTCTTCTCTTCTCTTCTCTTCTCTTCTCTTCTCTTCTCTTCTCTTCTCTTCTCTTCTCTTCTCTTCTCTTCTCTTCTCTTCTCTTCTCTTCTCTTCTCTTCTCTGTAGAACTTCAATTTTTCCAGCTTGTCATCATTGGAGGGGAGCTCCAGCTCTCTTATCATCTTGGTGGCCTTCCTCCAGGCCCAGAGCAGAGCAGAGTGGTAGAACTCTTCTGAAGAAAGTGAGAAAGCAAAAATCTCTCAAGCATCTCTTTCCAGTCCTGCTGCCAAGATTCATATTCTGCCACTTCCTTCCTGTGCTTTATTTTCCTTTTAAACATAACAAGTGCAAACAACTGCACTCCTGAGAGCTCATAGAAGGTGGCAATTGGGTTTTTGCTCTTGGCTGAAGTGTGGGATTGAAAACATTATAGGCAAGCAAAGTAATGAACTAATAAAAGTGGAATAAGCTGCTGGACAAGCCTAGGTTGGAAATGATTCAGTAATGACACCCTGGCACAGAAAAGCAACTCCCATGTAGAACTCTCTCAGCCCTAAGATTTTAGACATTTCTGCCTGACAGCTGTCATGCAGGTTCATTAATTTTTCAGTCACAGAATTCCCCCCAACTTGTGTCTAGATGCAGTCTTTTCAAAGATCTCAACAGTCCAACTTGTAAAGAAAGGAGGGTTTTAATCATTTTTTTTCTGATGGTTACATTTCCAATCATAATAGTGTGTTTGAACTATTATCCTCATTGATAATATACAGACTGCTAAAGATCTTTATCATTTAAAGGGTTGTGGGGTTTTTTTTGCTCCTCTGCAAGTTGAAGACTAATAATAACACTGCCTGAAGGATTGTCACCTGAAGAGTTCTTAGAAATTAAGCATAAAGGAGATAAGATTACAGTGTTTAATGCTATCAAATTCTTTTCCTTTGATACCACTGATCAGTGTGAGCTGCTTTCAGCTTGCTTCAGTATTTGCATTTTTAAATCCTGTCAAGAAGATAAAGGACTTGTTGATTGCATCTAGAAGTCAAAATCTGTGCGTGCTCTGAATCCATCACTTTGCACCTGCTCACTCTTAATGACCAAGCAATTCTGGTTTGCAGTCAGAGGGTGCAACTCTCAGGAATTATCTCAAAGAAATAGAAAGGTTCTGCAGCATATTTCTTCCATTATCCTGTATTTTCTATTGCTAGGGTCAACGAGCTCATCATAGAATGGGTTGGGTTGGATGGGACCATAAACTTCATCTTGTTCCAACTCCTCCACAAGACCAGGTTGCTAACGCCCCTTTCAACCTGGCCCTGAATATTTCCAGGGATGAGGCATCATCAACATTTTTGGGCGGCCTGTTCCAGTGTCTCATTGCCCTCATGAAGGCTGAATTCTTTAGAATTCTTTCTTCATATCCAATCTAATTAAAGTATTCTTTCTTTGTATCTAATCTAAGCCAAACCCCTCTTTAAATTCCACTTGCTAACTAGAAACCTTTAAAATAAACCAGGGTTTATTCCATGTTCTGTCAGTATTTAGGTGGCAAAGCATGGTCAGACTCATGGGCTGGATTGAGGAGAAACTTCCTTACAGTGAGGATGCTGGAGCCCTGGAGCAGGCTGTCCAGAGAGGTTGTGGAGTCTCCTTCTCTGGAGATTTTCCAAACCCACCTGAATGCATTCCTGTGTGGACTACCCTAAGTGATCCTGCTTTTGGCAAGGGGATTGGAGTCCATGATTTCTGGAGGTCCCTCCCAACCTCTAACATCCTGTAAGATTCTGTGATTGTCTGGGATTTGGACAAAAGCGTCTAGAGATGAGAGTTGGAGAAAGGAACTGTGAAAAAGGAAGAGGGAAAAGAATCAGGGATCCACTAAAAAGGATCCTAAAGACTGAGCAATTCTAACCCAGACTGGGAGAACTTAGAACAGCCCAGAAGACAGACAAACCACACTTCAGTGTTGTCTGGAAGGCTTCCTTGTCATGCAATCATCTGATGATTAATGTATTCACCTGGTGATTAATGTAATAATTGCATTGTGAAGTAATAGAGGGCTCATTACATAGCCTGTCAAGAAAGGCAAACAAACACTGAACAAAATGTGTCTTAAAGTGCAGAGAGAGATTCATTCGATTGAGTGAGTCAGGAAACAAATAATTAGAGTTATACCAGCAAAAAGTTCTCCAGAATGACTCAGGATTTAAAGCAACTCCCATTTACTGTGGCTAGGAAAAGGCTTTCTCAGGAGCTAGGCTGGTGTGTAATCTCCTCATGTAAGTCTGCCCTGACTTTTTCTCATGTAGTTTCCAGCAAAACAGACTGTCTAAGCTACAAGGGAAAATCAGTTGGAGGCCTGGTTCAGCTTGCATCCAGTTTGCAATGCTTCATCATGGTTTCAGTTTAAAAAGATCCCCAGTGAAGCCACTAACATTGAGTTTAGATGCATGTCCAAACTGCATCAGTCATGAGCTTCAAGTCAGCCATCAAGTATCCTGGGTGCCAAGTGATTCTTGGTTCCTTTTCTGAGCAAGTAATGAGCTGGGACACAATAATAAGATTCTGTCAGTGTGTTGTTGTGTGTTTCCTCCAAAAGCTTTGCAAGCAGGTATTTGTATGTCCCTGTATGTCCCTTGCTTTGGAGGACTGAGAAACCTCTTTCATCAACATTTGTTTGGGGAGATCGGGCAGATGGATTTAGCAGGAGCTTGCAATCACCAATCTTACTCAAATCACCTTATGATCAACAAACATTTTTCCATAGACTTCAATCCAAGGTTTGGGTGAACAGAATGTATATTAAAATATTTTTTAAGATGTCTATATCTATCTATCTGTCATCTCTCTATCATCTCTATCTCTATCTCTATCTCTACCTCTATCTCTATCATCTCTATCTCTCTATCTCTCTCTACCTTTCTCTACCTCTCTCTCTCTCTTTATATCTACATCTATATCTCCTCTTGAGGGTATTTGGACAATAGAATCATACAAAGATTTACAGAATCATAGAATGGTTTGAGTTGGAAGGGACCTTTAAAACTCATCTAGTCCAACTCCTCTGCAGTCACCAGGGACATCTGCAACTAGAGCAGGTTGCTCAGAGCCCGAACAACCTGACCTGGAATGGTTCCAGGGATGGGGCAGCTACCACCTCTTTGGGCAACCAGTTCCCAGTGTGTCACCACCCCTACCATACAAAAATATCTTCCATATACCTAGACTGAATTCTCTTTTAATTTTAAACCATCATCACTTGTCCTGTTGTAGCAACCTATTAAAAAGTCTGTATCTATCTGTATCATCCATCTATCTGTCTGTCTATCTATCTACCTACCTACCTGCCTATCTGTCTATCTATCTCTATCTCTCTCTTTATCTCTATATCATCTGTATATGTTTGTCTACAAGAGTGTGGTCAGCAGGTCAAGGGAGGTTCTTCTCCCCGTCTACTCTGCGCTGGTGAGACCACATCTGGAGTATTGGTCCAGTTCTGGGCTCCTCAGTTCAAGAGGGACAGGGATATACTGGAGTGAGTCCAATGAAGGCTATGAGGATGATGAAGAGACTGGAACATCTCAGGCTGAGAGACCTGGAGCTGTTTAGTCTGGAGAAGAGAAGACTGAGAGGAGATCTTGTTAATGTTTACAAATATCTGAAGGATAGGTGCCAAGAGGAAGGGGCCAGTCTGTTTTCAGTGGTGGTCTGTGATAGGACAAGGGATGATGGATACAGTCTGGGACACAGAAAGTTCCACTTCAACAAGAGGAAAAACTTCTTTACAGTGATGGTCAGGGTGACGACAGAGCCCTGGAGAAGGCTGCCCAGACAGGTTATTGAGCCTCCTTCTCTTAGAGGCATTCAAGACCAGTCTGGCTGTGTTCCTGTGTGATCTGCCCTAGGTAATCCTCCTTTGGCAGGGATGTTGAACTTGATAATCTTCAGGGGTCCCTACCTTAACACCATAGTGACAATTAAACTACATCCCAAAGTGCTATGTCCACCCCTCCAGGGATGGTGACTCCACCACCTCCCTGGGCAGCCTGTTCCAATGCCTGACCACTCTTGCAGGAAAGAAATTTTTCCTAATACCCAACCTAACCCCCACCCCCAGCACAATTTCAGACCATTTCTTCCCTTGATTCCTCAGTTCTGTCTTCACTTCGCAGTTCCCCTCCTTCCCTTTTCCTCTGCTTGATCCTTTAGCTTCCTCCTTTTCTTCACTGTCTTCTTGTCCACACACAGTAAAAAAAGTCCTTACTCTAAAAAAATGACAGGCAGGAACGAAAGTCACATCCTATTTGTGTGCTACAGCTCTCCCTCCATCCCAGCTCTAACATTTCTCCTTGCATGATAAGCTCCTTAGAAGCAGCACTGTCTGCTCTGCTTACTGCAATGCCAAGCACAACAGGGACCTCTAAGTCCTCGAGTACAAACAGAATAAGAGCAGTAATAGCAGTAAAGGAGTGAGTGGATCAGCCAGCTTCCCTTTCATCTTTGTGAGCTGGAAGGTTCACACTGGTACCAACAGGAACACAGAGGAGTGAGAGCTCTGCTTTCAGGAGGCAAATTTCTCTGCAGAGCAGGTGTTCAGAGAAATTTAATGACTCAGAGTAATTTACAGTGGTGAGGAGCAGGAAGCGGAGAATTGCTGCAAACGCAGGTACCGAGACATCAGATTTTATTACACTTCCAACCAGGAAATGTCAGCTGCTTGATTGCACTGATAAATTCACACAGCACACCCTTTGGGTTTCCAACAAGCACGGGCCTACTAGCCCTGCACCCATCCCTTCTGCTTCATTTGGGAGTGTCAGGAAGCTGGAGATGTGTTTAAGAGTTGTATTTAAGTTGTGATCACTTCCCTGGCAATTTGTACCACTGTTTCTATGGGTCTTGAGTTAAGTGTTAGTGGTTAACGGATTGTGGTGTTTGTTGTGGTTTAGCTTTTGTGCACAGACCCATAGAATTGTTTGGGCTACAAGTGACCTCAAAGATCAACTAATTCTAACCCCCCTGACATGGGCAGGGACACCTCCTACTGGAGCAGGTTGCTCAAAGCCTCATCCAGACTGGAATCACACACTGCCATGGACGAGGCATCGACAACTTCTCTTGGCAACCCATTCTGATGTTGCACCACCCTCATAAGTAAATAACTACAGATGCCTCCTGTTCCCAGATCCAGGAGGAAGCACATTCCCTCTTCAGTCTCCAGCCAGCACAGCCTCCCCTTGGCTTCTTCTTGGCCAAGTCACACCATGCCTGCACCTCAGTTGCCCCACATTTCCCAAGCAGTAAATCCCTTTCAGCTGGACACAAGCCCTATTAAGTGTGCCTGAGGGAGCTGGAGTTGTTTAGCCTGGAGAAGAGGAGGCTCAGGGGAGACCTTATTATGTCTACAACTACCTGAAGGGAGGCTGCAGCCAGGTCTCTTCTCCCAGGCACCCAGCAGCAGAACAAGAGGACACAGAGTCAAGCTGCACAGGGAGAAGTTTAGGCTTGATATTGGAAAGAATTTCTTCACACAAAGAGAGATTTACCATCAGAATGGGCTGCCCAGGGAGGTGGTGGGGTCAGCATCCCTGGAGGTGTTTAAGGAAAGCCTGGATGAGGCACTTGGTGCCATGGTCTGGTTGATTAGTTAGGGTTGGGTGATCAATTGGACTTGATGATCTTGGAGGTCTCTTCCAACCTGGTTGATTCTGTGATTCTGTGATTTAGGTTGAGAGGAGCCCCTGTTGAATGTCATACAGTTGGCCTCATCCCATTGATCCAGCCTGGCCAGAGCTTTCTGCAGAGCCTTCCTCACCTTCAGCAGATTGACATTCCCACCCAGTTTGGTGTCACCACATCTGCATAGACTGAGACTCTCACTCTGGAAGCATTCCAGAGAGCACTCCCTATATAACTTTGGCTAGGAATTGCTCCAACCCAGAGCAATTTAGAGGGCTCTTCAGAGAGAGGGATATGCTCACCTTTCACATTGTTGTCAGTCATGCTTGAGCTAGAAGAGGGAATGGGGGATTGCTGTGGCAGGGAAAGCTTGCGTGGATGAGGAGAACTCAGTGTAGGAAGGGGGTCGACAGGGCAACTCACATACAAACCTGCCAGTGACAAGCAGGAGGAATCTGTGTGTTTGCTGGAGAGACTGTGGTGAACTGAACACCAGACAAGCTGTGATTTCCCTTCCTAGCATAAAGGAAGGCTGCCATCTAATGAGCACTACCAGCAATTCCTGCTCTGCTGAAAGCTTTGCTTGCCTTAAAAGTACAAATGTAACTCACTACATGACAGATGTAGGTTCAGCAGCCCAGCTACTGTTGACCTTAACCTTAAAGTAGTTAATGATCTTAGATGCTGGCTCCTGCCAGGGCACATGAGGATAAAGATGTTGCTTATGAGCTTTTAAATATCATCTGTGTCTACTTGTTTTTTCTTTCTTGCACCTCAGTGGGTATTGTGAGGTTGCTTTTATTGTCACCTTTATCCAGTGTAAACACACTCACAAGGATCTTAATGCAATACTGAAAACCACTATAACCATTTCAGGGAATATACACAGATATCCAGTCCTTGCAGTTCCCACCCAGTGCTGCACAATGCAATTTTTTTTTTTTTTGTGCAAAACACCTCAGTGAAAAAGCTGAGAGGCTTCTAAGATTGAAAAGCATCAAAACTAGGACCAGCAGAGCCTCTTGCATAAGCCATTTGCTACCACTGAGGACATCAGGAACTCCCTGCAATGAGGCACAGAAGAAAGATCTTTCACAGCTGGTATCCCCATGTCATTCCCCACTCAACATACTCTGTCACAAGCCTTGAGTTTTCATATATGGAAACTGCTCCAGCAAAGAAAAGGCAGAAATCTGGTTCCATATGTGAGGCATCCAGAAAAAGAAGTGAGAAGCATAAAGTGCAACAACAACAACAAAATATATTACTAAGAACTTTCTAACTGTAGGGATCATCCAGTGTTGAAATCAATTCTCTGGACATTTCTAAGTCTCTATTCACGAAGTTCCTTAAAAGCAGGCTGGGCAAAACACCTGACAGAGTCAGAAATTACACTTTCTCCTACCTTAGGGGAGAAAGATAGACTAGCTCATCTATGGAGGCCACACAAAATGATTTTATGTATGATTCAAGCCTTCAGTGTATCAAAAATGGAAAAGGGCCAATCTGTAGAGATTTTAGAAACATTTCTCAGATTCTTAAAAAAAAAAATAGAATAAAAAATGTCCAGATGAATCTAATGTATCCCATGCAGTTGTGAAAATATGACTGCCTTATTGCCAGGACTAGGACTCCTCATTTTCTACCTAGTAGAGTTAACATCACTGATCTTCAAAACATTTCTCACCTCATGGCCATGCTGTGAAGCATTCAAGACTCTCAGATCAAAGGCACACAGCTGTATAAATGGCTCAGCATGGGTAGTGCAGCTCTGAACTGCCACATCCAGGCAGCTCCTTGCAGTTTCCAGTGAGGTCAACCCATCTCCTCTTTCTTAAATCGTTCTGAATTAAATCATCTGCAAGATCAAACGTTCATTTAGGAAGCAATTATCATTTCAGTAGTGCTGTGATCAAGTGACTTCTAAAGGTACCAGTTCATATTCCCAGGTGTTACCACAATCTTCCCTTTAATTTTTCCCCAGCAATACAATTGTTGCCATTCATTTCCTTTGCTTCTTTGGGGACCATGATACCAACAACATATGTGACAAGCACCAGCTCCCACAAAGGACTTACTCTGTTGAAAGAAATAGCTTTTAACCCAGCAAATACCACACACAGACTCTTGCATTTTGCTTTAAAGGAGAGATTCTTCAGGCATTCTCCTCAGCAGGGACCAGGGCAGTACCCAAGACTCAGAGATTTGTTTTCCTTCCTTCATGGTGTTCTCAGAAAGTGGCCTCAGGTCCTTTCTAGTCAGACCTTGGATGTCTATGGATGTCTATGGATGACTGCCTCAGGCAGGGAGCTTTAAATAACTTCCTCATCTTCACCATCCTATTCCAACACACATTTTTCCCAAGCTGCAGCTTCATTGCTGTTAAGAGTGATCCAACACATCAAGCTGTAGCAGAAATGTCTGTCTAGAACACCATGGGGAGGATAGACAATCACAAGCTGACAATCACAAAGCTGACAAACTCCTGAGCACTAGGCTGAATTTTTGGATGCCTAAGGATCAGCAACAGCAAACTGGTTCTGCCTCTACTGAGTGGAGGCTCATACCTGTGGTCTCACTTCATGTAAAATGAATCTGCAACTTTGTCATCCACAGTCCTGAACAGGTTTTTGCTGTTTGTCATACAACCAGACATCTTCTCTGAACAGATGTTTCAGCAATGAGCTGCTGGGATTAATGGGTTGACAAGTCACTAGCACCACAGAAAGCCTGAAGGCTCATACTGGGAATCCCAGGGTTATTTACAGCACAGTTGGTGATGGTACTGCCAGATGTAAAGCTTATGCCTGGCTCTTCCTTCTCACAGCTGCACTCTCAAACATCTAAGTTGATTCCTGTGAAGACTGAATCTTCACACTCTGCAGCTGAATCAAGACAGCTGTCATCCAAACAGAGAAGACAGCATACCTGTGTGCCTGGCCAGATGTTACAGGTGTGTGTGACATGCCAGTCAGCATCCATATCATAGCTGAAACCTTCACATCCCCGTCAATAAGCAATGCTGAAGCTTGATGTTTCTGTTAGCTGTGCCAATGAGCTGCCATGTAAGCCCAGAACTGCCATAGCTGCAACAGAAGGAGAACCAGGGCCCACATCAGACCTGGCAGAGTTAGATACTGGTTGGATTCCCTGATCTCAAAGGTCTTTTCCAGCTGAAATGATTCTGTGATTCTACATGCACATCTCACATGCATTTAGGACTAAGCATTTAGGAGCCACTTTTTCACCTTTCCCTGGGCTGCAGTCAAAGATAGAGCAAAGGTAGCTTCTGGGAGATGTAACATCCTGCACCAAGCCAACTCCAGCCTCTTGTATGAGCCATTTGCTACCACTTAGGACACCAAGAACTCTCTGCAATGAGGCACAGAAGAAAGATCATTCACAGCTGGTATCCCCATGTCATTCTCCTCCTCTTTAGCTTGCTTTACACACACATGGCAGTGATGACTACCAAGGTACTATTAGCATTATTACCTCAGAGTGAGAGGTCCAGAAGGATGAAGGAGAACAGGCTTGCATTTTTTTACAAACCCATCTCTCAAAGGCTGGTACTTGGAGGTCTTCAGAAGAAAGTGGTGAATCCTTGCAAAGCTCTGGAGTTCCCAGGAGCTGAGACCACAGAGATGATGACCTGCATCTGAGGTGATGGTCAGTTCTCCACCTGTCTTTTTATGGTGGTGAAGGCAGCAGTGGTTGCTATTGTCTTTAGGACTGAGAGTTCCCTAGAGAGGATGGCCCTGGACCTATCAGCTTCCCAGGTAACACAAAGCAGATATCCAGGAGGCCAGATCTTCTGCATCTGTCAATCAAGCAGGAATAGGTAGTGCTGTCCTCTCCATTATTGCAGATTACGTCTTAAATTATTGTAGAATCACAGTCACAGACAGGTTTGGATTGGAAGAGACATTTAGAGGTCATTCAGTCCAAAGCCCTGCAGTCAGCAGGGATATCTGCAACTAGAGCAGGTTGCTCAGAGCCCCAGAGAACCTGACTTGAAATGATTCCAGCCATGGGGCATCTACCAAGCCTCTGGGAAGCCTGGGACAGTGTCTCATCACCTTCAGTGTAAAAAAATTCTTCCTTCTCTCAAGTCTAAATCCCTCTTTCAATTTCAAGCCATCACCTCATGTCCTGTCATAATGGATCCTAATAAAAATTCTGTTTCCATCTTTCTCACAGTATTGAGAAGTATTAAGTATTGAAAAGCCACAAGAAGGTCTTCCTGAAATCTCTTCTCCCAGCTGAACAACCCCTGACCTCCCAGCAGAGGGGTTCCAGCCTTCATTAGGTATTCCTGAGGCTTGAGGAGAAAGTGGAATAATTGGAATCAAAATCAGGTAAAGATAAGAGAGGGGCAAAAAAACAACTGTCATGCCAGTTGAGGAGATTAAAGTTCCAACTGACAGAGCATCAAGTAGGACTTTTTATCTGCCTGAAGCCACATGGCAAGAAGTAACAATCAGAAAATATACAGTTCCTCCATGTGCCCTAATGAAATGGGATTCAGTGGTAGCTTGGCAAAGCATGAACACAGTCCTCCCATACAGAGCCTTTGACATCAGGCATGATGAAATATGGATGAGGAACAGCACCAAAGACATGGGCAGTGTGCAGGCATCAAGTAGTGCATCTTCTGAACTTTATGAGCATGGTGGAAACTTAAAGACATTCTGTACCTGTGCTGCCAGCCCACATTTACTTCACAAATTGCCTTGCTCTCAAAAGAGCAAGAAGAAACAAAACACCTGCCACGAGAGATGACTCAGGCAGCTTTGGATCCTTCAGCAAAACAATCCACCACCCTCAGAGAAGGCAAAGCAAGTATTTTACCATGGTTCTCTAAGCTATTAGCAGCATGGAGTTAGGGAAGTGAAAGCATTTGAAAACAGCAGCAGAGTATGGCATCACCCTGGGACACTGCCTGAATGCAGAGTGTGCCAGGGGCTGGATTTTAAAGCTCAGTGCACTTCAGTGAAATCCAAACCTTCTAACAAACACATGTTCCAAGCCCACTCTTGTCCAGCTCTGGCCATCCAGGATGTTGTCTTTGTCACTTTATTGTGCAGGCTGACAGCGTTCTGGAGTGCATCAACTACGTCCAGCAAGTCTCTTCCTGCTCTGCCCTGGTGAGACCACACCTGCAATACTATATCCAGTTTTAGTCTCCCCAGTTCAGGAGAGACAGGGACCTTCTGGAAAGAGTCCAGCAGAGAGCTACAAGGATGATTAGGGGACTTGAACATCTCTCCTATGAAAAGCAAAAAAAAAAGACTCAGAGACCTGGGGCTGCTTAGTCTGGAGAAGAGAAGGCTGAGAGGGGATGGTTATAGATATCTGAGGGCTGAGTGTCAAGATGGAGGTGCCAGGCTCTTTGGTGGTGCCCAGTGATAGGACAAGGACAACAGGTATAAGCTGGAACCCAGCAAGTTCCACCTCAACATGAGGAGAAACATCTTTGCTGTGATGGTACTTGGAGTCCTGGAGCAGGCTGCCCAGAGAGGTCGTGGAGTCTCCTCTAGAGACTTCCAAAACCCACCTGTGTTCCTGTATGGCCTGCCCAAGGTGACCTTGCTTTGGCAGAGGAGTTGGACTTGATGATCTCTGCAGTCCCATCCAACCCCTATGAGTCTATGACTTCTCTGGGCAGTGAATGGGCTTGAGAAGCTGATCATTGTACTGGAGAAGGAGAGGCAATATTCAAGGCATGCAAATTCTTTTCCTTGCCAGGAAGGCAATGCTTTGATCTGGGTTGTTCAGCCTGGAGAAAAGGAGGCTCAGGGGAGACCTCATTGCTCTTTACAACTACCTGAAGGGAGGTTGTAGCCAGATGGGGGTGGGTCTCTTCTCCCAGACAACCAGTGACAGAAGGAGAGGACACAGTCTCAAGCTGCACCAGGGGAGGTTTAGGCTGGATGTTAGGAAGAAATTCTTCACAGAAAGAGAGATTGACCATTGGAATGTGCTGCCCAAGGAGGTGGTGGAGTCACTGTCCCTGGAAGGGTTGAAAAACAGCCTGGATGAGGCACTTGGTGCCATGGTTTAGTTGATTAGATGGTGTTGGGTGATAGGTTGGACTTGATGACCTTGAAGGTATTTTCCAACCTGGTTAATTCTGTGATTCTGTGAAAATGTAAAGCAGATCCTGGGACTACTACCTAAGTATGCTCATAGGACTGGAGTCACTTAGTGCCATGGTCTGGTTGATTAGATAGGACTGGGTGATAGGTTGGACTTGATCTCTGAGGTCTTTTCCAACCTGGTTGATTCTGTAATGCTGTGGTGCAGAAGAATGTGCTGCATCTGAAGGAGAGGTGTCTGGTTTTATTTGACTTCATTCCCTGTGTCATATTTGCTTTTGCTCGTTGTCATTCTGAGTGGGAAGAAGAGACACTGGGGATTTGTAGCAGGTTAACACAAAGCAGAAGGATTAAATGTGTGTGTCTAATGCATAGTAGATATCTGTAATAATAATAGATGTGCATGGATATCCATTTATAAAAACACATATGCACCTCTGCTTGGGTAAATCAATTAGAACAGAAAATGACTCCATCTATAAAAGCACTCTGAAGTGAGTCAGTGCAAAACAAAACACTGAGGTGTTTATTTCCTGCAGAGTCAGAAAGCTCTATTTCAATGACATTAAAATTTAGGTCCTCTTTTGGGAAGAGATGTGAGATTATAATCAACTTGTTTTCATAGCAAAGAACGTTCTACAGCAAGCTTTTGTTAGCACTAAATGTAAATTGTGGGTTTTGTTCAGTGAATATTGGTTCCCCTGCAACTACACATTTGCTGAATGTAGCAACCAGGGAAATGTTCCCTCCAAGCCCTGCCATGCCATCTCAATCCTCCCTTCTAATCTCTACTTAGGTGAGACCTGAGCATCTTCAGAACTGTGTAACACTGTCAGCAGTTGAAATCCAATCAGGTGTCTCTCAACTCCAGTGAAGATCACAGAATGAGAGAGTCACAGAATTTCAGGGGCTGGAAGGGACCTCAGAAGCTCACCCAGCCCAACCCCTCTGCCAGAGCAGGATCACCTGCACCAGATCACACAGGAACACATCCGGAGGAGTTTTGAATCTCTCCAGAGAGGGAGACTCCACAAACCCCTGGGCAGCCTGTTCCAGTGCTCTATCACCCTCACAGTGAAAACATTTTTCCTCATATTTACATGAAACTTCCTATGCCTCAACTTCCAGCCACTGCCCCTTGTCCTGTCATTGGGCACCAACATACACCAAGATGACCTCATTGCTGTCTACAACTACCTGAAGGGAGGTTGTAGCCAGGTGGGGGTTGGGCTCTTCTCCCAGGCAACCAGCAGCAGAACAAGAGGACATAGTCTCAAGTTGTACCAGGGGAGGTCTAGGCTGGATATTAGGAGGAAGTTCTTCACAGAAAGAGAGATTGTCCATTCGAATATGCTGCCCAGGGAGGTGGTGGAGTCACCGTCCCTGGAGATGTTCAGGAAAAGCCTGGATGAGGCACTTAGTGCCATGGTCTGGTTGATTGGCTAGGGCTGGGTGAGAGGCTGGACTGGAGGATCTTGAAGGTCTCTTCCAACCTGGTTGATTCTAAGATACTAACACAGCTCAAGCTAATCAGCTGGACTTTGCATTCAAATGAGACACCATCCTCCAAATGAGTGTCTGCTTTTGGAAAGTCAGTGTAGGGCAACCCTTGGCAGAGGTCTCATTGATTTCATGCTGATACATTTTCTTCTGTAGTCCAACTAGATTCTCCCCAGAGTAACTTGTACCCATCATCCTTTGTCTTTTCCATGGGACTCCTTGTACAAAGGGAGTCTCCATCCTCCTGGTAGCCACCCTTTCTGTACTGGAAGATCTGTCTGGATGACCAACATGATGTATTGTAAGACCCATCTTGAATAGTTTGCTGATGTTCCATGATGTTGGCAGCACATCTAGGCCAATATATAGAATCCCTCAATGTAGTGGATGTTACCTGATGAAAAAATGGTGAGCTCTTTTGATAGACTCTGCTGTAGAAATGCAAAGTATTTCCCAACTTAGGTTTTTAAATTGCACTGCATGAATTATTCAATGAAAATGAAATTGCCTGTTGAAGCACTGCAGGAGCTAGCAGCCTGGGTTGTACAATCCTGTTTGAGGACAACTGCTAGCTTGTGGAGCACATTAAAGAGTCCAGCTAGAAAATAAACTCTGACCTTACCTCCACATAGAAGACCTCTGTCACTAGCCCTAGGAGATTGCTTGTGGATAGCAAAATATTTAATTCCATCAGCTGCAAACCACAAACAGTTAACAGCCTAACCAGATTTGCATCTCTTGCACCATAAGTGAAGCTCCAAAATGCATATTTCGTTAGACAGTGTCACCACTATTTTCATACCTTATGAAGGTGGAGGAGAGATGTATCTTGATTGGAATGGCTAAATACTATCATTTAAGCAAGATGTTTTTGCAGACAGGGAGCTTAAACCTGAAGCATGAAGCTTTGGGGTTTGTAATGACAGAAATAAGCCCCAAAGTTATTTTCCAATTTTTAAGCTTCTTCTCCTCATAAAGATCTCAGAAATTTACAGAATCACAGAAATGTTCAGGTTGGAAAAGAATCACAGAATCAATAAGGTTGGAAAAGACCTCAAGGATCATCAAAGTCCAACCTGTCACCCAAGACCTCATGACCACTAAACCATGGCACCAAGTGCCACGTCCAATCCCCTCTTGAACACCTCCAGGGATGGTGACTCCACCACCTTCCTGGGCAGCACATTCTAACAGCTAACAACTCTCTCCATGAAGAACTTTCTCCTCACCTCCAGCCTAAACCTCCCCTGGCACAGCTTGAGACTGTGTCCTCTTGTTCTGGTGCTGGTTGCCTGGCAGAAGAGCCCAACCCCCTCCTGGCTACAACCTCCCTTCAGGTAGTTGTGGAGAGCAATGAGGTCACCCCTGAGCCTCCTCTTCTCCAGGCCTTCAGGATCACCAAGTTCAACTGATTACCCTACTCCACAAGGTTCACCCCTAAACCATATCCCCAAGCACCACATCCAAATCACCTCTAAACACATCCGGGGTTGGTGACTCCACCACCTCCCTGGGCAGCACATTCCTATCCCTGAGCACTTGGTAGAAGCTGCAATTAGCTAAGCAGACTTTTCCAAAGCACCAGGAGAAAGGCTCAGAACTTCAGTTTTGAAGTTCTTTAGAGTGAGGATGGTGAGACATTGGCAAAGGTTGCCCAGAGAAGTTGTGGATGCCTCATCCCTGAAAGTGTTTAAGACTGGGCTGGATGAGGTTTTGAACAACTTGGTGTAGTAAGAGTGGGGTTGGAACTAAGTAATCTTTAAGGTCCCTTTCAACCCAAACCATTCTATGAACTTACTCTGTGTCTTTTGTCTTCAAGCTCTTACATCACCTTGGAGTGCTGGTGGACAGCAAGTTCTCCATGGAACAACAATGTGCCCTTCTGGCCAAGAGAGACAATGGGATCCTGGGGTGCAGCAAGAAGGTGGTGTCCAGCAGGGCTAGGGAAGTTCTTCTACCTCTCTACTCTGCCCTGCTGAGACCACCCCTGCAATACTGTGTCCAGTTTTGGGCTCCCCAGTTCAGGAGAGACAGAGACCTGCTGGAGAGAATCCAGAGAGCCATGAGGATACTTAGGGGACTTGAGCACCTCCCCTGTGAAGAGAGACTGAGAGCCCTGGGTTTTTTTAATCTGGAGAAGAGAAGACTGAGAGGAGATCTGATCAGTGACTATAAATATCTGAGGGCTGGGTGTCAAGTGGAAGGGGCCAGGCTCTTTTGGGTGGCGCACAACGAACAACACAAACTTGAACAGAGAAGATTTCACCTCAACATGAGGACAAACTTCTTTACAGTGAGGGTGACAGAGCCTTGGAACAGGCTGCCTGGGGAGGATGTGGAGTCTCTTTCTCTGGAGACTTTCCAAACCCACCTGGATGCATTCCTGTGTGGACTACCCTGGGTGATCCTGCTCTGGCAGGGGGGTTGGGCATGATGATCTCTTGATATCCCTTCCAACCTCTCATATACTGTGAGACTGTGATCATTAAATTTAGCTGTTGATCCCAGACAAGTCATCAAAAAGCTGATGACATTTAACCAGAGAATGCAAGAGCACAGGGACCACTGTATACTGAAAAGTGACTTTGAAAGCAGCATAAACAGTTTGAGAAACCAAACCCCACCATCTCAAAGCCTACAGTACAAAGTTTTTTTCATGTTAGGCAGGTAACAGAGAATTACATCAAAGCCCAGCTGTCATGGGTGTCCTCTACAGCTGGTGAACACAGAGTGTGATTCAAACCACTTAAGAAGCAGCAGCTGCTCTGACACTTCCTTCTCTGCATTGACTACAGGAGCAGCTCAGAGCACTGAGACCCCAATTTGCCTCTATTTGGCTTTATATTTAGGAGTAATTATCTGAAATTGGATGAGCTTAAGTTGAGTTGTGGTGTCCAACAAGTTAGTAACATGGAACAAAGCATAAGAAGGACAATCCAGATCTCAGACATAACTCCATGGGCATCAGGGTTGAAGGTGGAATCACAGAATATCAGAGACCTCTGGAATAGAACAGTTACATGGGGAAAAACAGAAATAACAGGATTCACAGTGTCACAGTGTCACAGTATATCAGAGGTTGGAAGGGACCTCCAGAGATCAACCCCCCTGCCAGAGCAGGATCACTTAGGGTAATCTGCACAGGAATGCATCCAGGTGGGGTTGGAAAGGCTCCAGAGAAGGAGACTCCACAACCCCCTTGGGCAGCCTGTTCCAGTGCTCTGTCACCCTCACTGTAAAGAAGTTTCTCCTCATGTTGAGGTGAAATCTTCTCTGTTCAAGTTTGAAACCATTGGTCCTTGTCTTATCACTGTGAACCACCCAAAAGAGCCTGGTCCCCTCCACTTGACCCTCACCCCTCAGCTATTGATAGACATTGATCAGATCCCCTCTCAGCCTTCTCTTCTCCAGACTAAACAGCCCCAGGGCTCTCAGGCTCTCTTCACAGGGGAGATGCTCAAGTCCCCTTTTGCACATGAACTCTGCAAAGAGTGAAACAAAGCCACCTGCTGCTGTACAAAATGTCAGAGCCCTGAACACATGATAAAGATTATGTGGATGGTGATTGCTGCCTTTGCAGAAGTCTTGCAAAATCCATAGATGCAAGTCAGAGGGGAAGCAGAGAGGAAAATATTAATCACCCTGCTTGACGTCTCGTATAGCATTACCCAGATAACCTCACCCAGTATTTCCTGCATTGCTTCTGGCTCAAGTTTACCTTTCAGCAAACCATCCACTCCTGCTCATGCCATCCTCAGGGGTAAGCATTTATCTTATTTCTCATTTGCATTGACTCTGTCTTACATTCAGGTAGATGGGCAAAACACTCAGAAAACATGGTTGTGTCCCAAGGAAGTTGTGCTGTTCTGCAACGGAGAGTTATTTCAAATGAGGTGAGAAGAAGTCTTCTTGGGTAAAAGAAGTATGAGACTGGCAGGTTGGACTCGATGAGCTCAAAGGACTTTTCCAGCTGAAGTGATAAGGGGAAGGAAGCTGGCGAAGGGTCTGGAGAGCAGGGCTGGTGAGGAGCAGCTGAGGGAACTGGGTTTGGTTAGTCTGGAGAAGAGGAGGCTGAGGGGAGACCTCACTGCTCTCTACAACTGCCTCAAATGAGGTTGGAGTGAGGTGGGGCTCAGTCTCTTCTCACTACTATCAGGTGATAGAATGAGAGGAAATGGCCTCAAGCTATGTATAGGTTGAACATTAGGAACAATTTCTTTGCTGCACGAGTGGTCAGGCACTGGAACAGGCTGCCCAGGGAGGTGGTGGAGTCAGCATCCCTCGAGGTATTCAAGAAATGTGTGGCCATGACACTCTGGGACATGTTTTGATGGCCATGGTGGTCTTAGGTTTATGGTTGAACTTGATGATCCTGGAAGATTTTTCCAACTGAAACAATTCTATGGTTCTATGAATTTCTTTCCAAGATTTTTTATGAAGGTGATTTCCCAGTATGTCCCCACCTTTTACTCTCAGTGGATGTTAATCTGTCTTCCACCAAAGTGCAGGTAACACCATGCTCCTGTCTCAGCAGAACACACACTGCCCTTTGCAGCCTGACCATCTTCAATGACACTAAACAATTTCACTTAGCATTGATGGTTGGACTGTGTGACCTTTAAAGGTCACCCATTTCCTCACATTCTATCAGTTGATACTACAGACTGACTCTCACCTCACTCCAAACTCCTTTAGAGAGCAATGAGGTCTCCCCTCAGCCTGCTCTTCTCCAGACTAAACTCCTCCAGTTCCCTCAGCTGCTCCTCACCAGCCCTGTTCCCAAACCCTTCCCCATCTTTGTTGCCCTTCTCAGGGACACAGGATAACTTTCAGGTTTATCCCATGCTCACAAACATATGGGTAAGAGGAATGGAAAGAGCTCATTTGTTTCTTGCAAACAAAGTAGGGATCTTGAAACATCCATGAGAGAAATCTTGATTTATATTTGAGATTTTAAAACAGAATTCTCCTGCAGAATAGAAAGAGAGCATCAGTTTGGCAAAAACGCTACAAAGGCTTTAGAGGTGAAGCTGGGATAGAGTAGTTTGGATGTCTCTGTCTTTCCTAGCTCTTATGAAGGGAGCTAGGAAAACACTGCTGATGGTAGAAGAATGCATCTGTCATTCTCAAAGAGATTTGAAAGGAAACTGAGCTAAAAAAAAAGAGAGAAGAACTTCAGCTGGAGTGAGACTCTTTTGTTCTCATTAGAAACCTTCCCAATCAGTGTTATTCATGCAGGCACTCTCCTGATGTGCAGATTAACTGCAGGATGTCTTGTTCAGGTTCTGAGGGACTCTGCTCAGGTAATAGGAGAACATATGACTGATTGGTTGGACATTTGTAATCTACCTGGCAGTACAAAATGTTCTTTTGTACAGAGAAAAAGAGCATCAGCTTTGGTAGGTGTGTGATTCAGTCCTGGCCCCTGAGAACACGCAGTTCTGAAGCCATTCTACGGTGCACACCCCACCTGCAGCTACTGTTGGAATTTTTAGGGGGGTGTGTGTTAGTGTACAAAAGGTACATCTTTTTCTGTTTGCATACATGCAGGTAGATAAGTTTTGGCAAATTAATTGCTCAGCTCCATGTGTCAGACCAGAGGTCTTCTGCAGAGGCAACACAAAGCAACAAAGGATCCAGGTTGTTTGGTTCTCAGAATTCTAGAACTGTGGAGAGTGGAAGACACCTTTGAAACCAGTAAGTCCAACTGCCCACCTAGAGCTTGCAATCCCACTACTACTGCTGAGCCACTGCCACTAAACCATGTCCCTCAGCACCACATCCATGCATCTTTCAAATACCTGCAGGGATAGTGACTCCATCACCTCCCTGGGTAGACAGTTCCAATGCTTGATAAGCCTTTGTGTAAAGAATGGTTTCCTAATATCCACTCTGAACCTTCCCTGGCACAACTTGAGGCATTTCCTCTTGTCCTGCCTCTTGCTGCATGTGAGAATCACAGAATCACAGAATGGCAGGGGTTGGAAGGGACCACTGAAGATCATCAAGATCAACCTCAAAAGCCAGAGCAGGAGGAGAATGACCTGCACCTTGCTCCAGCTTTCTTTGAAGTAATTGTAGAGGGCAGTGAGGTCTCCCCTCAGCCTCCTCTTCTGAAGACTACACAACCCCAGTTCCCTATGCTTGTGTTCAAGGCCCTTCAGCAGCTTGGTTGTTCTTCTATGAGCAAATCATTCAAAAATCATTCAAAAAGCACATGGCCAAAAGAAAAGAGCTTTTCACACTTCATCCCTCTTGTTGAAGTTGACCATCTTTGAGTGTAGCAAAAAAAAAAAAAAAAAAAAAGAGATTGGGTTTGCTCTGAAAAGGAATTAAAAAGCCTGCAACTACTCTTTCTTTGGAGAAAAGAATCTGCTTGCTTTGAGATGCAGCAAGCTGATACCTGTGAGACTTTAGAGCCAAGGATCATCCACTGGATCTTGAAGCACACTGGGAGCAAGACTGCACAAAGATCTCCCTGGAGACTCTTGGAGCATGTGAGTGAGGAGGGTTTGATGCATTGATGGTCCCTAAAAAGCCGAAGTCCCAAGCTCTCAGGATGTGAATGGCACAAATAGAAGCGGTGCTGCCATGCAAGAAAAGGTGTTTGACTGAGTGCCTGCTGGGCACATGTCACACAAAGAACTCCTGGCTTGGAAGAACTTGAAAAACACCCTGACAGCAAAGACCCAGACTCAGACTTTTGCAGGCCCCATCCTAGTCTCCAGCTCAACACACCCCACCTCACCCCAGTCCAGTCCCAGTTCCAGTTCCAGTCCCAGCCCCACTCACCCCAGTCCCAGATCCAGATCCAGACCCAGTCCAACCCACCCCAGCCGAAGGGATCCAGGTGGGAGGGACTTGACCTCAGTGTTTGGGCCAGTACCTTATATTATCAGACCTTTCTGGAGAAGTAGGTGACTGTGGTGGATACCTGCAGCATCTAAACCCAGCAACAGAAGCAAGAATCAGGAAGTTGTTATGTTTTGAAGAACAATAAATTGTCTAGTTCTGAATAATAAAAAACTCAGATTTGCAGAAGTGGAAATGAAATTACTGTAATTACTATGAAATTTCCAGAGGCTGCTGTAGCAGACAGATCTTGGCTCATGTACTACAGAGAACCACTAAACTGAATGCTTTTGCCCTCTTATTCTTGCCCTCAGCAGCAGATAATGCTCCTAAACTGTGGATTGTTGGAAAATGGCAGCAGATAGCCAAAAAAGAGTTGTTTGTATTTCCTAATTTTCTTATGCTTTTTTTTAAAAATAGTTTTTTTATCATCTCTCTGAAAGGAGAAACTGGATTCAGCTGAACTCTTCTGGAATAGTTCATGGGCAGAATGGGAAAAAAAAGAAGAAACAACTTTCAACTTTAATTTCCTGCCACTTTTTGCAGGATGAAGAAACTCCTAGGGTCCAAAAGCTCAGATTTTTGACTCATTTTCTTTACCCAGCTCTTTGATATGCAACCAGAGAATGTTGTTAATTAAATCAGGTCTCCAAAGGCAAGGCTTTTTGTTGGCTTAAAAGAGAGAGTGTAAAAAAAATAAATAAATAAAAAGAAGGAATCTGCTCAGTTCAACAGTGCAAGGAACCAAAATAACACTCTTCAAAAAAAAAAAAAAAGAAAACCACCTTCAAAAGTCATTTCCACTGTGTGCTCTGAAACCTGATTACTTGTCCCCAGCAAATGCAATCACTGGGCCAAAGATTCTGGTGGTGTTGATCAGGATGGCTCACAGCACAGGCACAAAGGTTGCTACAACTCCTGCCAGCTCTTTGTGCCACCTCTGGTCGTGCTGTCAAAGGTGCCATGAAAAAGAATTCCACCAGAGACTGGCAGGCAGCCCAGTCCAAATAACCACAGTCATCAAGACATCCAGATCAAGGGCACCCTCAGCAAGTTTGCAGATGGCACCAAGCTAAGTGGTAGGCTTCATAAGTCTGAAGGATGGATGCCATCCAGAGGGACCTAAACAGGCTAAAGAAGTGGGCTCAGGAGAATCTCATGAGGTTCAATAAGGGAAAATGTAAGGTCCTGCACCTTGCTCAGGGCAATCCTTTAATATCAACACAGGCTGGGGGATGATGAGATTGAGAGCAGCCCTGCAGAAAAAGACTTGGGGGTACTGGTGGATGAGAAGCTGGACATGAGCCAGCAATGTGCACTTGCAACCTAGAAGGCACATGGCAGCCTGGGCTGTAGCAAAAGAAATGAGAGCAGCAGATGAGAGGTGATCCTGTCCCTCTGCTCTGCTCTGGTGAGACCTCTCCTGGAGTACTGCATCCAGCTCTGGGGCCCTCAAGACATAGAAGGATATCAAAGTGTGGTGTGGGTCCAGAGGAGGCCACAAAGATGATCAGAGGTCTGGAGGACCTCTCCTACAAAAATGGGCTGGGAGAGTTGGGTCTGTTCAGCCTGGAAAAGAGAAGGCTCTGGTGAGTCCTAATAGCAGCTTTCCAGTACCTGAAAGTCCTAATAGCATCCTTCCAGTACCTGAAAGTCCTAATAGCAGCCTTCCAATACCTGGAAGTCCTAATAGCATCCTTCCAATACCTGAAAGTCCTAATAGCAGCCTTCCAATACCTGAAAGTCCTAATAGCATCCTTCCAATACCTGAAAGTCCTAATAGCAGCCTTCCAATACCTGAAAGTCCTAATAGCAGCTTTCCAGTACCTGAAAGTCCTAATAGCATCCTTCCAATACCTGAAAGTCCTAATAGCAGCTTTCCAGTACCTGAAAGTCCTAATAGCATCCTTCCACTACCTGAAAGTCCTAATAGCAGCTTTCCAGTACCTGAAAGTCCTAATAGCAGCCTTCCAGTACCTGAAAGGGGCTACAGGAGAGCTGGGGAGGAAGTGTTTAGAAGGGCTTGTAGAGATAGGATGAAGGGCAATGGTTTAAAACTAGAGCATATTAAAAAGTGAGCATGAAATAATAATTTTTACATAACAGAAAGGAAATTGTTTCAAAGGAGGGATGGCAAAGACAGTGTCAGGATCATTGGATCTGCTTCTCCAGGTCAGTTTGGTCTGCAGGCCAGAAAAAAATCCTCCAGGTATGCTGCAGACTGCAGACCTCATGTGTCAAGAAAGCCACCAGCTTTCACGGAACCAAAGCAGATGCATACAGAGACAGAGAAGTGGTGCTTTTAGTGGTGGTGTTGTTGAGGTTTTATTTGGTTGGTTTATTTTGTATTTTTAAGGAGATGTTCTTTTCATTAACTAGCAATAATTGTAATTTAAACCTTCCTTGGCCTTTTCTTTGATGTTTCAGTCTTACCTGACGTTACTCTTCTTTTCTCCAACGTGCTCTATCATATTTCCCAGGCCAAAATATTCCATTTTACAAAGGATCTCAGCCATAATCTGCCTCATCTTGGAGCAATTGAATGAAATTAAAGGATGTGCAGTGAGAACATCGCAGGAGAGCAGAAAATTGACCCCAGTTCCAGGAACTCATTAATCACAGCTGAGATTTCACAATGCTTAAAATCTCCAACATTGAGTACAAGCACAAAAAAAATCACAGCCCTCTTCTGATACCTAAATAGAGCTTCCAAACAGATCAACTGCCTTGAAAGAGAGAGAGAGAGAAGCTTGCTAATTCTTCATTTGTATTCTGCAAGCACCACTGGTGTCCAATGATTGTCATTTGTGAGGAGTTTGTTAAATCAGCATAGGTGAGAAGATATTAGCACAGTGAGACTGATATTGTTGGTACCCAGGGTTCCAGAAAGTAGCCTGCCAAAATTAAGGATCACCTTAACTAAGAACTAGTTTGGGATGGAGATTTCCATCTTGGCCTTTTCCATCACCCTTGAGTTATTTCTACTCTGCTTTCTTAGGGGTAGAAAAGAAGATAAGATGAAGAGGGGGCAGCTGGTTCTTCTTTTACCTTAATTTTTCTCTCAAGTGGCCTGTGTGTTTTGGGAGGAATTGCAGAATTTATGCCCTACTTGCTAGCCTGAAACAGTGTTGGAAAATCAAACCCAAACCCAAACCCACGTCCATTTTACTGTTGTTTATCTCATTCTTTCAAGCAAAGAACTCAAAACCTGCCAGATTGGAGGGTTTGTTATTGTCCTACAATCCACATTGTTACAAGCTTCTGTTCTATAGAGACATGTTTTAATCCAGCAGTGAAATACAGCAACCCAAACTGAATAACCTGTACCTCCTCACCACTTCTTTACCAGCAGTTATCTCACAGACCTACTAGAACCCTTTATGAGGTACAGGGAAGGAGCAGGATTTTTCTCTACAGCTGGATTTCAAGCAGCCAAGCACTAATAATCTCAACGGGGGGGAAAGAAAACCTAATTTCAGATGATGATCTCAAGGGTCTTTTCCAACCTGGATGATTCTATCACTTAGTTCAGTAATTCTGAAGCAAGGCTTGCACAGGAGGCTTAACCTGGGCCATTCAGAAATTAAAGAGTCTTTCCTTTGCAACTGGGCATTTGGGTTTTGTGAAGCATTTTAACTAGTGGATGATGGTTGTATTTTATTTATCTTGCAGAAAGATGGGCAGGATTAGAGGCTGGAAGGTGAAAAAGAAAAAGGAATAAACAAATGACCAAGCACTTAGGTGTTCAGCGGTGCCTCTCCTGCTGTTTAGGAGCAATGAGTTGCAAGATTGCAACTGCCAAATTTTTCAGCTTGATTTTAGTTGCTCTTTCCCACTGCAAGGTATTTGCAGAGCCTGAAGCTTTTAGAAGCACACATTTAAACCTTACTTTTTCCAAAGGCATGTATGAATCAGCTCCTTCCACCAAGCAGCTCTTCCCTTAAACTGTAAAATAATATCCCTTACCCATAAATTTCCTTTCCCTTTTTTCAGGAGAACAAGCTAAGATTGGATGTTCTTTCCCATCCCAGCTGTTATCCCAGATGAAATCCTTATGTTTTACAGGAATGCTTTCTTTAATAGGAATCCTGCTTTAATGTTGTGATGTACCCCAGTGGATATCACAGTAAGATTTGACTCACTAACCTCCAGCAAGAACAACATCATTCTGGTTTTGGTTCAGCTGACTTGGAGATGTTAATAGCTGCTTTCTCCTGCTGCTTTCTTTGTGCTAATGTTGAAGGTTTTCTTTTTTTTTAGCAAACTAAAATTGCTACAGAGGGGAAAAGTTTTTCTCTTTGCAGTTACTAGTGCTGCACAACTTCTAATGGCTGCAAATAGTAACTGAAGGTCAACATTTCAAAAGACAAAAGGGTTATGGAGTATTTTACTCCAGGCCTTAAAGTATAAGAGAGATCTTGTTCCTGGGAACAACAGCAACAAATCCATTTATCTGGTAGATAAGTTTTATTGTTTCATTTTTATTTCACAATTATTTTGTTAAATACACTGGTACTCAAGGAGAGTTATCTTTAATGTTTTATGGAACGAATCATAGAGTGGTTTGGGTTGGAAGGAATCTTACAGATCATCTAGTTCCAACCTCTCTGTCATGGGCAGGGACACTTCCCATTAGCTCAGGTTGCTCAAGGCCTCATCCAGCCTGGATTTGAACACCTCCAGAGAGGGGGCATCCACAACGTCCCCAGGCAACCTGTTCCAGTGTCTCCCCACCCTCACTGTCAAGAATTTCTTCCTAATCTCCAGTCTCAATCTCCCCTCTTCCAGCTCAAAGCCATTGCCCCTCATCCTACCACTACAAGCCCTCATAAACTGTCCCTCCCTAGCTCTCCTGTAGCCCCCTTCAGGCACTGGAAGGCTGCTCTAAATTCTCCCTAGAGTCTTCTCTTCTCCATGCTTAATAGTGACAGCTCCTTCAGCCTGTCCCCATAGCAGAGGTTCTCCAGCCCTCTGATCATCTTTATGTCCTCCTCTAGACCCACTCTATCAGTTCCAGGTCCTTCCTGCGTTAGGGGCAGGTGGGGTCTCACCAGAGCAGATCAGAGGGGCAAAATCCCTTCCATGGTCCTGCTGCTCACATTTCTTTTGATGCAGTCCAGCACACTGACATGCTCCAGCAGCTCAGTGTCATTCTGGGAGTGAGGGACCCAAAACCAAACCCAATATTCAAGGTATGGTCTCACCAGTGCTGAGAACATAGGGACACTGCCCTGGTCCTGCAGGTCACACTGTTGCTGATAGAAAACTTACATCAGTATAAAAGTATGCAGATAACCTTTTGTGGATATTTTAATGGTTAGTATCTTAGTAACTGAGTTTTAAAGTTTCTAAGCCCTTGGTGTTGGCCAATGTGCAGAACGTGCAAGTTGGGCAGTGCTGAGCATTAACAGCTTCATCAGAACATCTAGAGTCATGACTTGTATATATTTAGCCACTCACATTCCCAAATCTCCCTCGTCTTTTACTTCCCCCACCCCACTTCCACCCTCTTTCTTCTGTATTAAAGAGATATCTTCAGATCTTCTCAAAGTTTTATGATGGCACACACACACACATAAAAAAGAAACAAAACAAAAAAATTAGGAGGAGGTGGGAGAATTAGACTGAAAATATTACTGTGCTGTGTTCCAGGCTGGTATTTGTAGCCATGTACTGAAGAATGCCTTCCTGACATCTCCTCTTCACAAATCTCATCATAGAATCACAGAATGGCTCAAGTTGGAAGGGACCTTCAATATCATCTAGTTCCAGCCCCCCCCTGCTGTGGGCAGGGACACCTTCCACCAAAAAAAGGTTACTTAAAGCCTCATCCAGCATGGTTTTAAACAATTCCAGGGATGAGGCATCTACAACTTCTCTGGGCAACCTGTTCCAGTGTCTCAATACCCTCATAGGAAAGAATTTCCAACTCATGTCCAGTCTAAATCTACTCTGCTGTAGTTCAAAACCATTGTTCTTCCTTCTATCACTAAAGGCCCTTACAAAAAAATGCCTCCCCAGCTCTCCTGTAGTCCTCTTCAAGTACTGGAAGGCTGCTCTAAGGTCTTCTCTGATTATCACAGTACCACAGTACATTTGAGGTTGGAAAGGACCTCCAAAGATCATTGAGTTCAACCCCCCTGCCACAGCAGGATCACTTAGGGTAGTCTGCACAGGAATGCATCCAGGTGGGTTTGGAAAGTCTCCAGAGAAGAAGACTCCACAACTTCTCTGGGCAGCCTGCTCCAGTGCTCTGTCACCCTCACTGTAAAGAAGTTTCTCCTCATGTTGTGGTGAAACCTTCTCTGTTCAAGCTTGTGGCTGTTGTTCCTTGCCTTATGTTCCTGTGCACCACTGAAAAGGGTCTGGCCCCCTCCACTTGACACCCTTCTCTTCTCCAAGCTGAACAAACCCAGCTCTCACCCTGTCTTTGTAGGAGAGGTGCTCCAGCCCTTGGTCATCCTTTGGACCCTCTCCAATGTATCCATGTCCTTCACCACATGCCAGTGATGGTGAGCTGCAGCACACAGAGGATGAGCTGTGCTCCTTCAAGCTGAGCCAGAAGAGGGAGACCAAGCATGCACTAAAGCAGGTGCCAGCTCCTTTCACTGCAGGTCATGCACTTGCTCACTTTTCAGACTTTGCTCTTTCTGTGCCAGGGAAGTTTCAGGTTGGATACTAGGAAAAAATTCTTCTCAGGAAGGGTTCTCAGGCATTGGAACTGGCTGCTCAGGGGGCTGGTGGTGTCATCATGCCTGGAGGTGCTGAGGGACAGGGTTTAGTGGTAGTAGTTTAAGAGTAGTTGGTGGGACTGTGAGCTCTAGTGATCAGTTGGACTTGATGATCTCAAGGGCCTCTTCCAACCTCACTAGTTCCATGATTCTATGATTAAATGTGATTTTTTTTTTCTGAGAAAATGATGGAAAAACTCATCAGTGATTGCAGCCTAATAAGGCAAGGGACTATTTCAGCAAAGAGAGAAACACAACTGGGCACTAATGAAAGAAATTATAGCTGGAAGGAGCAGTCACAGACTGATTTAAATACATCAGGAAGCAATTTAACAACTGAGCAACTGAAGTCAGACTGTTCCCACTTGCTCCTCACAGCAATGAAATATTGTGCTGTGCTGACACCTGGTGCACAAATGCATTTGCTCAGGAAACCACAACCCCCTACCATGCATTCCTACAGCAGCTTTCCAGCCCAGAGAGTTCAGCCTTAAGCCTCTGGAATCATCTGGTGTTTGCACAGCACTTAAGAGACAAGCAGAGCTGTCTGGGTGTGATGTCTTCCCGGACAATTCAGTGCAATTAGTTTTCATCTCTTTACAAGACACATCCTGCTACCTGAAGGATGTGATTAGAGGCTTGGGAGCAGTTCTTTCAAGGGCATAAACTGCAGTGGGAGTGCTTGAGTCCAGAATACACCTTTGGAACTGATTCTCTTTGCTATTTCTTGTTTAATTTGGAGGCTTGGATTGTCAGAAGTTAGTAGGGGAGATCCTTACATTGTGTTAGGCTCAGGTCAGTCCCCAGGGTTACACCTAGAAAACTTTCTTGTCCTAGTCCCCTAATCATCTCTGTGACATTTGCTGTACCCTTCTTGTTCTCTGTCTCCTTCTTGAAGCAGGGAGCCCAGAACTGGACCCAATACTCCAGATGTATCCTCACCAGGGCAGAATAGAGAGGGAGGAGAACCTCATCATACTCTTCTTGATGCACCCCAGGATGGCATTGGCCTTCTTGGCCACAAGGGTGCATTGCTGACTCATGGTCGTCCTGCTGGGCACCACGACTCCCAGGTCTTTTTCCACAGAGCTGCTTTCTAGGAGGTCAGCCCCTCTCCTGTATTGGTGCAGGAGGTTATTCCTGCCCAGGTGCAGGACCCTGTCCAGGACATGCTGGATGGCAGCATGGTCTCGGGGTGTGCCAGAACCCTCCCAGTTCTGTGTCACAAAAAGGGAAGCACATTCCTTTGATTCTTAGGGATAGCTTTGTCTGCAGCTCTTTGAAAACCTGCAGGTTTCACCAGTTTTCTGCTGCTCAAAGCTCTGTGAAGGAGCAGTGACAACCTCTGGTAGTATACATCACAGAATCATTAAGGCTGGAAAAGACCTCTAAGATCATTGAGTCCAACCATTAACCTAACACCATCATGCCCACAAAACCATGTCCCAGGTGCCATGGCCACATGTTTAATGAACACCTCTAGGGATGCTGACTCCACCACCTCCCTGGGCAGCCTGTTCCAACCCCTGACCACTCTTGCAGCAAAGGGATTTTTTCCTAATCCTCACCCTAAAGCTCCCCTGGCACAATTTCAGCCTGTTTCCTCTCTGAGAGCAGTTCACAGTAATTATCCATGGAGGCCTGGCCACCTAAAAGACACATTACACCAAGCAGACAATTTAACAATTCCCAACAGCAAACAGTGTGCTTGTCTACTTCCCTACTTCTCTAAAAGCCTCTGAGGTGTTATCCTTTTTTCTTTTCTTTCTTCTTCTTCTTCTTTTTTTTTTTAATTTGATTTATAGCATCAGGTTCCAAACTGAAACTCCTTGTTTTAATTTTTGCAACGCTCCACACTGCAGAGTGCTCTTCACTCTGTATTTAATGTTAGGTTCTGTTAGCACATGTGGGAGAAGAAAAGCTGCCTGTAAAGAGTGTTGTGTGCCTTATTTGATAGGGAATTGAGAAGCAGCCAATACACTACAAGAACCTCACTGAACTGTCCCTTACCTGTGGCTCTCTTTGCCTAGGTCTAATCATCAGCTCATGCTAAACATGTTTAACACACAATGACTCAGCTTCTCCATGGAACCCTTCAGTCATTTTTAACTTAATCCCTTGGAAACTTCCACTTGTTACCTGGGGGCATCTGCTCAGCACTCCTTAGGTGCAGCACAGAGGGAGATGGAAACAGGGAGAGTTTTTTTCAGGTTGCCAAACCAGCTTGAAATCAGACAACTCAGCTGTCTGCAGCGGTCAGACTGGATCAAGGAAGGCAGAGAGCCTGGGGATTAGTCTGTGATGAGCCTTGTGTTGTGTTAACTCTTTTACAGCTGTTTTTCACTGTGTGAGAATGCTGTAAACATGGCAACAGGCAAAAAAGAAACCCACCCATATGAGCTTTCATCTAGACATCAGTGCCAACCCAGGTCATATCTGACACTGATACTTTCAGTATAACACCTCTAAATCATTTCTGTGAGCTGAATCTCTTCTGTCTTCATGTCTTGATTCCCACAAAGTGAGAAGTTTGCATGTTGTCACATCTGCACAACCTTCCCCTCCCATACTTTGCAGAATTTGGAGGAAGATCATCTGAGCATGTCACTTCTGATATGTGCCTACTCTCCTGCACTCTAATATAAAACAAGCCACTTACCTTCCCTTCCATGCTGAGCAGCAGCAGCAGAGTGTTTTCTCCTTCTTAACCTGCCCATGCTTATTGCCATGTACTTATAGAGGCAAAAAGCAGCTTTTTATTTCCTCTTTGTATAGCTCAGCACAGTAGGAGCATGCTCAGAGCCAGAAGCTGTAAAGCTGTAAAATAATCCAAGTCATAAGCCTGGATGTGTGAGTATGTGGCAGTGATATTTTATTCCTCTTGTCATGCAAATTGTGGATGTTTGGTTCTGGACACTAAACCAACCATACAGACTGCTGCTAAATCAGGGACTGGAAAGAATCATAGACTGGTCTGAGCTGGAAGGGACCTTTAAAGGTCATCTGGTCCAACCCCTCTGCAGTCAGCAGGGACATCTGCAACTAGAGCAGAATGCAGCCCCAAACAACAATGTTGAATGTTTCCAGGGATGGGATGTCTGCCATCTCTCTGAGCAACCTGGGCCAGTATCTCACCACCCTCACTGTAAAACATTTCTTCCTTCTCTCCACTCTGAATCTCCCTCTGTTAGTTTAAACCCATCACCCTTAACATGTCACAATGGTCCCTGTTAAAACTCCTGTCCCCATCTTTCCAGTAGACCCCCTTTAAGTATTGAAAGGCCACCAGAAGGTCTCCCTGGAGCCTTCTCTTCTCCTGGCTCAACAGTTGCAACTAACTGTGGTGGTTTGAAACTGTCTTTTTAATTTTTCCTTGCAAAGTTCAGAACAGAGAAAGTGAAAGAATGTAAATAAGTCACTATTGGGTGTAAGAAAGCAAAATACTGATTGTTCTAAACACTTCCATTGGATAGATAGAAATGTTTAAGAACTATTACCCAAAACAAAGTAGGCACTCGGCACATTCTGCGTTCGGCAGTGGGGGCAGTTGCTGGGCTGTCTGGCTGCTGTTTCTTCTTCTCTTCTGGCTGAAGATAACACACTGACCTTGGCAGCTAAGTTAACAACTTTCTGCTTAACTAACTCTGCTTCTCTGTCCAGGGGGTTTGGGGGGAAGCTCCTGGGAGAGAGAGAAGCCCCTTTGGGAGGGTCCCCTTGGGGGGAAGCAAAGGGAGATCAGTTGTGCTTTTCTGTTGATTGTATATATTTGTGAATGTCGTGAATTTTGTATATTTGTACATATTCATTGCATTTCATTGTAGATTTTAGACTCTGCTTGTAAATACAGCTTTTCATTTGCTTCCAGACTGAGCTAGCCTGGTTATTGTTGGTGGGGGGGGAATTTCAGCTCACACCGACACACTATCTCAGCCTGGCCTCACAGCAGAGGGCTTCCAGCCCTCCCATTACTGCTGTGGCCTTCTCCAACAGGTCCATGCTGAGGGATCAGTGGGTATGGTTTGAAGTACATAAGGTGCTCCCCAAGGTACTGATTTTCTCTGAGTACAGCAGTATGGCTTCTCACTGTGGTCCAAGCCTGACAGGGAGCGCTCTGAATATCCCTTGCCCACCACTCACATCTCTTCAGACAGGAGCCAGGACAGAAAAGAGGGAAGAGACCTGCAAGGTGCTGTGCTGTCTCTTCTGGATGATGGTTTGACATAAGACACACGTGTTGCACTTCATGAAAGATATTTTCACAGTCACAGACTCACAGAATGCCAGGTGCTGGAACGGACCTTTGGAGATGATCAAGTCTAACCCTCCTATTAGAGCAGGTTTGCTTAGGCCACACAGGATGACATCCCAGTGGGTTTTGAAAGTCTCCAGAGAAGGAGACTCCACCACACTTTTGGGTATCCTGCTCCAGTGATCCATCACTGTCACAGGAAAGAAGTTTTCCTCTTGCTGAGGCTGGACTTCCTGGATTCCAGTTTGTATCCAGTGCTCCTCACCCTATCACTGGGCACCAGTGAAAAGAAACTGGACCTATCTTCTTGACATCCACCTTTCAGGTATTTGTAATAAAATCCCCTTTCTGCCTTCTCTTCCCCAGGCTAAAGAGCCCCAAGTCTCTCAGTCTTTTCTCATAGGAGAGATATTCCTGTCCCGGACAGAGCTGTTTCAAATCCACATGCAGGTGTGGACTGACCACATTGATCATGGATTGAGTCACTGCTTTGCATTTCAGCATGTCTTTGTTTGCAGCCAGGAGCTAGTAGGAGGTGAGGATCTCATTTGCTTGCTAGCAAAGGGCAGCATCTAAAGTCCTGTAGCTTCTTGTTCTCCTGTCTGAAGCTCTTTCCACAGCAGTCTTGAACACTCTCTGTGCACTGAAGTGTGGCTGTGTACACTCTTGTGACCTGATTAACTTAATTTTCTTCCGCAGGCTGTTTAGCCTGGGGAAGAGAAAACAGAGAGGGGATCTAACAGCCCCTCTCATAAGAGAGATGCTGCTGTCCCTTAATCATCCTTACAGGCCTCTGCTGCACTTTCCCCATCCCTCTTGAATTGCAGAGCCCAGAGAGGGACACAACAGTCCAGAAGAGGTTTCATCAGGCTTTTAATGCCCATCAGGCTCTAAGTTTTTACAGCATCATTAAGATTTGAGACTTTGGGGTTTTCCTGCAAAGGTTGAGGGCATCATGCCATCCTCTTCCACCCCAGTAGGGAAGATGTCCACTCCTGCAGCATGTGATGCACTGCTCTTTGCCTGGATGCTGCCTGCCTCCCAATTCCCTTCTCAGCTGCTTTTCTCCCCTATCAGCAGCACAAGCCATTTGTGGAACAAGGTCCTTATTAACTGCTGCTTCCCACAGCTCCTGGGTATTTAAAGGAGATGCTGAGCGCCACAAGCTTTTAAGCTGCGTGTGGTGGACTCTAGTTTTGCAGGCATCGATTAAACGGAGCAGAGGGACTGCTGGTTACTCCTGTAACCATAGATCCAGAGGAAGGCAAGTTCCTCCCTGTTCAGCCATTGAACAGGCACAATTTGCTTCAGAAACAAGAACTGTTTCACAGGATCACAGGATGTTAGGGGTTGGAAGGGACCTCCAGGCATCACTGAGTCCAAACCCCCTGCCAGAGCAGGATCACTCAGGGCAGGTCGCACAGGAATGCATCCAGATGGGTCTTGAAAGTCTCTAGAGAAGGAGACTCTACAACCTCTCTGGGGAGTCTGTTCCAGTGCTCTATGACCCTCACAGTGAAGAAGTTCCTCTTCATGTTGAGGTGGAACCTCCTGTGCTGTAGTTTATATCCATTGCCCCTTGTCCTATCCCAGGGTGCAGCTGAGCAGAACTTGACCCCTCCCTCTTGACCCCCAGCCCTCAGATATTTATAGACATTTATTAAATCCCCTCCCATTCTTCTCTTCTCCAGACTAAACAGTCCCAGGGCTCATAGGGCACTGCTCCAGTCCCTTCATCACCCTGGTAGCTCTCTGTTGGACCCTCTCGAGTAGATCCCTGTCCCTGTTTCAGTAAAGCAAAGGATGCTCCTCACTGCTCCTGGTGTGCATACACAGCTATTGCTGGTTCTGGCTTTAACACACTGCACAGCAGCCAGTGTCAGCTGAGGAGCCCAAGGTTACCACAGAGTCTGGTTAGCACTGTGGGGAAAGGATTGTAAGAGCCAGTGATGCGTGAAGTAAATCAAATACACAAACTCACTCTGGGTTGCAGATGGGGTCAGGAGGGCAGCTAATTAACATCCCTCAGCAACCTTGTCCCTGCCTGGTTCTGCCCTCCCTGGTGTTAGCAAAAAACCACATTTGAGATCTTTCAGTTTAACACTGTTCTTGCAAGGCAAGGCAAGAAAAGCAATAGGTGTTAAAGATGGGAAAATGGACCTCAAGCTGTGCTGAGAAATGACAGAGGGAGGCTGGGTGAGCTCATCTGGCAGTGCCCTCATTAGCCTAGGCTGGATCCCATCCTTACCCATAGACTTGTGGGGATCCAAGTGGCTCAGCAGGTTTCTTACTGCTTCCTCCTGCATTGCAGAGGTACCATACTGCTCCCTCACTCCATCTGCCAGCTCAGGAAGCCAGCTGTCCTGAGGACAACCTATCCTGCTGTTGAAAAGGGAGCCAAAGAAGGCATTAAATACCTCTGCCTTCTCCTCATCTTTTGTTATTATGTTCCCTCCCACATCCAATAAACAGTGGAGGTTATCCTTGACCCTCCTTTTGCCATTAATATAGTTATAAAAACCTTTTTTATTGTCCTTCACAGTGACTCTGTGGCTTTTTCTTCCCTGAGCTGCCAGTAACCTGTTGTCCTTGCAGGAATTAGAATCCTCTGTGGCTATTTTAGGATTTAAGGATCCTCAGAGAAGTGAATGGTTATTTGGTGAGCAGCTCACATCCATCTCTGGGTCCAGGGAGAAAGGGTGTGCATCTATTGCAGCTGCACTCGTGGGGCTCTACCCCTCAATTCATGCAAGAATGGTCTGAGCTCACTGGCAACCACAGCTAAAGCTGCTCCTTAAACACAGGTCAAGAGATTTTCCATACAACATTTGTGAAAAGTTTGATTGATGGCTTTCCCTCTACCCTCAGAGTTGCAATCTTTGCTGGGTCAGCTGCTCTGCCCCTCTCTGGCCCAGCTCACAAGTATCTGCCAAGAAGAGCCAAGTCAGAATTCTTGAACAGGATTTACATTTCTGCAATTAATAAATCTTCACTAAGAGCTGTGATAAGTTCTCTGGAGCTTCCTTTGGAGATGCCTGAAGGTCTGAGCTCAGCAGGGAAACCAATGACTTCTGCCCTTCAGCCTTTTTAGGATCACTGGGCAATGGAGTCAGTACCCATTAAAAAAAAAAAAAAAACCAAAACAGTGAGAACTGGAAGTGCTTTCCTCATTGCCAGGATCTTCAGAACAGACCTCTGGGAGAAAATAAATTTAATCAGGTCACAAGAGTGTGTGCAGCCACACTTCAGTACACAGGGAGTGTTCAAGACTGCTGTGGAAAGAGCTGCAATTGTACCTCTTCAGACAGGGAGAACAAGAAGCTACAGGACTTTAGACACTGTCTTTTGCTAGCAAGCAAATGAGATCCTCATCTCCTACTAGCTCCTGGATGTGGTGATGTAATTTAAAAGCAAACAAAGACATGCTGAAATGCAAAACAGTGACTCCATCCATGTTCAGTATGGCCAGTCCACACCTGCATGTGGATTTGAAACAGCTCTGTCCACAATAATTTCTGTCTTCTTTGTATTTTTTCTTCATTTATGAGATGGGTTGGGAGTTATTTCCCTTTGAGGTGAGTGTTCATGGCCATTGACATATCTGCTGCCTAAGAGGTTGCCCAGGATGGTCTCTGTAAGGTGTAGTGCTTCCTGGTGTAAAAAAAAAAAAATGATCTGGTTACACATCATACCCCCTAAAGCAAAGCACCAGGCTGCCCAGAGAGGTGGGAGATGCTGTGTTCAGATTTCTCCATGAAACATTTTAACAGTGCCTATTTAACAATGTCTATGTTGAAAACCAAAACAAAACCTAATAATCTCCAGAATAATCAAAATTCATATCACTGAGTTTGGATCCTCAACTGCAGCCCTTCCAACCTATTATATTTTTTTTTCTGGCTTCAATTGTAAGCTCCCTTAAGCAGTGATAATGTCTGTCTTTCTTCTGTAGATGAGCACATGGTGTGATATCAATTAATAATAAAATGAAATCTGCAAGCAAATGGACCCACTGTGAGAAGAGAGGAGTGATGGGGGCTATGTTATATTGGGGGCTATATTATCACAGTATCACAGGACATTAGAGGTTGGAAGAGACCTCCAGAGATCATCCAGTCCAACCCCTCTGCCAGAGCAGGATCACCCAGGGTAGTCCACACAGGAATGCATCCAGGTGGGTTTTGAAAGTCTCCAGAGAAAGAGACTCCACAACCCCCCCAGGAAGCCTGTTCCAGTGCTCCATCACCCTCACCATAAAGAAGTTTGTCCTCATGTTGAGGTGAAATCTTCTCTGTTCAAGCTTGTTCCTGTTGTTCCTTGTGCACCACCCAAAAGAGCCTGGCCTCCTCCACTTGACACCCACCCCTCAGATATTGATAGACATTGTTCAGATCCCCTCTCAGCCTTCTCTTCTCCAGACTAAACAGCCCCAGGGCTCTCAGTCTCTCTTCATAGGGGAGATGCTCAGGTCCCCTAATTGTCCATGTGGCTCACCATCGGACTCTCTCCAGCAGATCTATCTTGAACTGGGGAGCCCAAAACTGGACAAAATACTCCAGGTGTGGTCTCAGCAGGGCAGAGTAGAGGGGGAGAAGAGCTTCCCTAGAGATGCAACACCACAGATGGAACAAGAATGGAGCAGGAGAGTTTGGGAGCAGACTTTTAACATGTAGACAATAGCAACCAAGCTGCACTATTTTAATCAGCTGCACTGCTTTATGTGTGCTGTGCATGTCATTTGCTTATTTTGGGACCAGCTTAATATTTGTCTGGTCTACTGTAAATGTTAATGCATGTAAATGCTAATCAAGATTCTTGCTCTGGTTTCCCACCTCACCTAATTGGATTGCATTAGAGCTTATTTGGAAGCTTGCATTCAAAATCAGAAATGGGACTGCAGCACATCTCCCTTGTCTCAGCATGGTGGCAGCTATGCTTGCAGAGAGGAGAGTGGAAACTAACAGTAGCAAGGCCAGGATCTCAGTGAAGCCAAGTCCCCTTCCTTTAATGCAAATAAATATCCTGCAGAGTTCCTTGGAAATGGCCACACACCTCACTGCAGAGTGGCTAGCAAATTAAGGAACTCTGTTGTTTTGCATCAAGTCATAGAGGATTTGCACAGGATTTAAATGATTGTGGGATGTGTAAAAGCCACAGAATCACAGAATATGTTTGGTTCAAGGTCATCCAGTCCAACCTTCAACCCAGCACTCCAAGGTCACCACTAAACCATGTCCCTAAGCATCAGGTCGACTCAGTCTTGAAGCCCCTCCAGGGATGGTGACTCCACCACTGCCCTGGGCATCCTGTTCCAGTGTTTGATAACACTTGCAGTGAAGAAATATTTCCTAATATCCAGTCTAACACACACACACACACCCCCACACACACCCCTCGGGGCAGCTTGCATCTGTTTATTGAAATGTGGCATATTAAAAACCCTGTGAGCAGAGAGAGGAAGTGAGGGATGGAAGGAGAGAGGGAGTAGAACTTTCTCCTGCAGCTCTGGGTTTGGCTTCCCTGCTGATGAAATAAGAGAAATGGCCATTAATGGCCATTTGATTCTCAGTGCAGTGTTTGGGCTTAATGAAAGTAACTACTCCTGAATCACAAGGAAACAAAAAAATAGTATTTATCATGTAGCTAAATGTCTCCCAGTTTTAATGTGCAACCCCTTCTGCCAATGAGTCAGTTCTGCAGATTGATTAATTTCTATTACTTTTACTAACTAAAGTATCTGTATCTGTATTCTGTATCCCCAGAAACTTTATTTGGATGATAGATTCTTTTTTTTTCCTCAGGAGAAAAGCAAAGTGATAAAGTCCATTCTAAACAAAAGAAGATGCTGCATCCTGGGCTGTTCCAAAAGATGTGTGGCCAGCAGACTGAGTGAGGTGATTCTGATGCTTTGCTCTCATGAGACCTCACCTGGAGTACTGCATCCAGTTCTGTATAGGAAGGACAAGGACTTAATGGAGTGGGTCCAGAGGAGGGCCACAAAAATGATGAGGAGGTTTGGAGCACCTCTACTACAAGGACAGGCTGAGGGAGCTGGAGGTGTTCAGTCTGGAGAAGAGCAGGCTCCAGAAAGACTTAATAGTGACCTTCTGGTAGCAGAAGGGGCTGCAAGAAGGATGGATGAAAATTGCCATAGTCCTGTTGGTTACTTGTATCTCACAAGTTCAGAGACTGCACAGGAGAATGTCTCCTGGCTTTCTTCTCAATCAGTCCCTTTGTTTAATATGAACACAGCTTGACTTGGGAACCAGCAAGGACAATGATGAAAGAATTACCCCTGCTCCCCTGAGATGCTTGGCTGCTTTCCTATTGCTGGTGCTCCCTATTTGCATCTTCTAAGAGTTCAGCCCTGTTTGCTGCAATCTTCGTTGTGGGTGCTGGAGCCTTGGTGTCTGTGATACCTCTGCAAGCCTGACACTGAGTAATAGCTTTCTAAAACCATCTTGAAGGCCATTTTAAATGAGGCAAAATGGTCTGTAACACAACAGGAAAATGCAAAACCTGGTGGGATTTGTATGAAAAGCCCTTGGAGAAGGAAAGGAAACAAATTGCTGTCTGTGTTCAGCAGTTGTGTTAAAACATCTTTGGCTGCAAGACTTTTCGTGGATCCAACATGAACACAATTCTTCCAGGGGAGATGTAGCTTTTCCCACAAGACTCTCTATCACCTAGAGGAGAAGACATTATTCAGGCTCAGAAAAGAGTGTCACACATGGGAACCCTTTCAGGTACTTCATTGTTTTCCCAGACACTTCAGAGCCTCATGGAAGATCCTTCTGTGTGTCAATCATCTGTGAAGACCCAGAGCCCCAGATTGAGAGGTGTAAGCAAATCTCTGGAAAGGTGGCAAACAACAAAAAAGATCAAAGAAGAAAAAAATATCTTTCATGGTTGCAAATACTTCTACCTACCTAAACCATCACATTTTGTATTTGCATAGAATTTTATCCCACTTTTAGAAGTGCTTAGCATTGATCTGTGATGAAAGATGAGAGAATAGCCAACAATGTCTTGGTCTGGATCAGCAACAGAGTGACCAGCAGGACTAGGGAAGTGATTTTCCCCTTGTACTTGGTGCTGGGGAGGCCACACCTTGAATACTGGCTTCAGTTTTAGGGCCCTCACTACAAAAAGGACATTGAGGTGCTGGAGAGAATCAAAACAAGAGCAACAAAGCTTGTGAAGGGTCTGGAGAACAGATCTGGTGAAGAGCAGCTGAGAGAACTGGGGTTGTTTAGCCTGGAGAAGAGGCTCATGGAAGACCTTCTGGCTCTTTACAACTCCTTGAAAGAAAAGTGGAGCCAGGTGGGGCTGGTCTCTTCTCCCAGGTAACAAGCGAGGACAGAAGGAAACATCCTTTAGTTGCATCAGGGAAAGTTCTGTGTTGGACTTGAGGAACACTTTCTTCCCTGAAGAGGGTTGTCAAGCCCTGGACCACGCTGCCCAGGGCAGTGGTGGAGTCCCCATCCCTGGAGGGCTTTAAAAGCCTCATAGATGTGGTGCTGAGGGACATGGTTTAGTGGTGAGCTGGGCAGTTCTGAGTTAATTTAGGCTTTATGATCTAGAAGGTCTTTCCCAAGCTATAACAGTTCTATGATTCTATGGTTGTTTCAACCAGCCAAATGCTTTCTTGGCTTTTTTTCCAAAGTAGAGGCAGCAGCCTGAGTTGTCCAGATTTTATTTCAGAACCATTCAGCTTTACATTTCTTTTGGCTTAGCTTTATTATCTTCACAGTCTATGGAATGCATTGCAAAGTTAGAACAACCATTTTCAATGCCTTCTGTTTATCCTTGAGGCAGTCCTTTCCTGCCTGTTGCTAAAGTGCTCTGAGTAATGTGGTTCCTCAAACAATAAAATACGTCCCTGTGAAATTCATCTCGATGTGATCCTCTCTGAAATGTTATTTAAATTCTCTATTCCATCCTTGGCTCATGGGTTTGGGGATGTTTTTCTAATCTCTTTCTCCTCTTTCAGTCACAGATGAACTTTCCAGGAATGAAAGTTTCAAGAGTCTTTCTTATACATGACATGTTGAAACTCTGCAACTGGAATGACACAAATTTTTATCGTCTTGCTGGAGTCAGATTATTTCCAGAAATGCTTTCTGCTCAAAGTGCCATCATGTTCCTCTGCTGGATGTGTTTCTGAAGCAGCCATGGCTTTCATCACTTTACATTTAAGGAGCCTTGTGCTATTTCTCTGTATGCTGTACCAGAAGCAGCAAGGAGCTGTCACCCTGGATTACTTCCCTTCTCAGAGCCATTATCAGGAAGGGACTAGAAGAAAGTCTTGGGAAATAACATCCTCTGCTTTTCCATGTAACCATCTTTATTCCATGTTGAAAAACCCCAAGATCTTTGAAGACATCTACTTTGATGGACATTCTGAAATAAGTGAAAAAGGACAGAGAAAGCAGATCATCATATTTTCCTAGCTGCCTCTGCTACATTTCATGACTAGAAGCTCTGACTTCAAACAGAAACATTAAAAAAATAAAATAAAACAGAGCCATGTCTCCCTCAACAGAAGACAGATGTCAGTTACTGAATCAAAGAATCAGAGAATGGTAGGATCTGGGAAGGGACCTCTGGGGACCATCTAGTTGAACCTGCTCTGCTAAAAGGAGATTTGCCTAGTCCAGGCTGCCCAGGATTGCACCCAGGTGGGTTTGGAATATCTTCAGAGGAGACTCCACAGCCTCTCAGAGCTTCAGAAACCTCACACCAAAGAAGCTTTTCTTCATGTTCAGAGGGAACCTCCTGGGCCCCAGGTGGTGCCTACTGCCCCTTGTCCTGCCACTGGGCACCACTGATAACAGCCTGGCCCCATTCGCTTGCCCCCATAGGCTCTTGCAGAGCCTTGAGCAGATCCCCTATCAGGCTGCTCTTCTCCAGGCTCAACAGCCCCATGTCTCTCAGCCTTTCCTCCTTGCAGAGTTGTTACAGCCCCTTAGTATCTTTGTAGCCTCCATTGGACTCTCTCCAAAAGTTTCTTCCCTCTCCTGAACTGAGGAGTCCAGAACTGGACCTGTTGCTCTAGATGAGCAGGGTGGACGTGGAGGTCTGGCTAGCAGAGGTTGCTGACTTCCCGCTTCTAATTCTCTTCCTACAGCCACTCATTTTACTGTGACCACAACTTCTCTATGCCACAGACCAAACTCACTTCTCTACAACCATCCATCTGTTGCCTACTGCTAATAAATAATCTGAATAAAGTGGAGAAGGTCTAAAAACATCTAAAGTCTTCCCAGTTGAAGGAAGAAACTCTCTACCATGAGGGTGGTGAGATGCTGAAGCAGGTTGCCCAGAGAGGCTGAGGATGCTCCATCCCTGGAAATGTTCAAGGTCAGGTTGGATGGGGCCTTGAGCAGCCTGGTCTGGTGGAACAGGGTCCATGCCTATGGCAAGGGGTTGGAATTAGATGATCTTTAAGATTCCTTCCAACTCAAACCATTCTGTGATTTTATGTTTGTATAATCCTAAGTTTTCAATTAAACATTCTACTGAACAAGGTAATAAAGTTTCCTGGGATTCCTACTCAACCATTTTATTTTAATTTAATTTATTTTATTGTTTTATTTTATTATTTTGTTTTATTTTTTATTTTATTTTATAGTTTTATTTAATTTATTTTTTATTTTATCATTTTATTATTTTATTATGTTATTATTTTATTATTTCATTATTTTATTATTTTATTTTAATTCAGTGTACATTTCTTTAATTCAGTGTATATTTCTTTTAAAAGTTATTAATTGCCAAAATACAATTAAAAATAAAATAAAATCTGCCTACCAGAGACAAAGTTCATCTGCAATCCAATTGCAAGCAATTCTTACTCGCCCTTTATGGTGAGAGATCATAGAATGGTGAATAAATGGAAAGTAAATTATAAAAATAAATGAAAATTAAAATGAATAGAGAAAAAGAAAACCAACATGAAGTTATTAAGAAGTTCAGCAGGGAACTTCACACTGAAATGCTGCTGCAGTGTTTAGAGAAGAGAGCTGTGAACATATATTTCTTTTGGCCCTCAGAGTTAGACTAATCACACAACAAGAAGGGTCCCAGAGAATCCAGCACAGAATTTTAATTCAGCTCTGTGCGTTGCTGGGACAGGGCTGTGGGAATTCAGTCATTTCTGTTTGATTAATAAACACCAAGTTTATGGCCAGAAGGGACAAACAGATCAATCAGCCTGACATCTTGCAAAACAAAGCTCATGAGATTTCACCCACTCATCCTCCACCACTTCCAGAACCACATCTAGCCTTGATCTGTGCATAGCCAAAGATGGAAAGTCTGCTGCCTCCTTTGGGAGTCTGTTTCACTCCTAAAATTGTATGTCCTGCTGGTAATTTGAATACCTCTAAGTTTAACTTTACCAACTGTTGTTTCTCACTAATATTTTCCTTCCTGAGTTAATTTTTTGGGTTTTTTTTTTTTTGTTTGTTTGTTTGCTTGTTTGTGGGGTTTTTTGGTTTGTTTGTTTTATTTGGGGGCTTCTCCCCACTAAGCTAAGCAATACTGATCACCAGGTTCTGTTTCTCAGATTTCTTTTAGCTGAGGGAGCCTGTCAGTGTACGGCACTTCTATGCAACGTTTTTGCCCCTCATGTTTTTCCTTTCCCCAGAACTCTCCCAGGAAACTCTGCACAACATGGAGACCAGCTCAATAACACTCCAAATGTATGTGTTAGGTAGATATTGACAAATCTCAGCCTCTTGTTTGAAGGATTTCTTTATCATCTCTGTGGTGGGTTGAAAATTCTACACCCTCCCCCCTGTCCCCAACCTTAGATTTGCCAGACCAGCTCAGTTGGAAGCAAATGGAAGCTGTATTTATAAGCAAGACTACAGTCTACAATGGAATGCAATGAATGTGTATAAATAAACAATATTTACAATATTTACAGGTATTTACAATTAATAAAGAGCAAAAGGATCCCCCTGGTCAAAGACTAGGTAAGCTGCAACAGCTTCTCCCTCCCTGCCTCTCCCTTACCCTCTTGTACACAAGGGACAAGAGAAAGAAGCAGAGGGACCTTAGACTTAGCCAAAACAATGCAGCCAAGGTCAAGCAGAAGCCAGCAGAATCATACAGTTAGTATCTCCCAGCCCAAGGAAGTGAGAAGAGATTGTTTTGGGAACTAAATATTATGGTAGACATCTCTCCAGTGGGATTGTTTAGAACTATCTTTACTTTCCTTTTCACACCCAACAGTGATTTATTTACATTTTACTGCTTTCTGTTCAAGATCTGTGAAAAATTTTAAAGGCACAGCCTAAAACTACCACACTCTCAAGGCACAACAAAGATTTTTTTTTTTTTCACATACTCAGTGTTATCATGAGTGTTGCATTGCACACTATACAATGTCACAGAATCCCACCATGGTGTGGGTTGGAAAGGACCCCTGGAGATCATCTAGTTCAACCCCCTCCTGCTAAAATAAGGTTTGCCTAGATCAGGTTGTTCAGGATCACATCCAGACTCTTATCTCTTTCATAGAATCATAGAATTGTTATGGTTGGAAGGGACCTCAAGGATCATCTGGTCCCGGGCAGGGACAACTCACATTAGAGCAGGTTGCTCAGAGACACATCCAGCCTGGCCTTAAAAACCTCTAGGGATGAGATTTCTTCCTAACATCCAATCTGAATCTACTGTGTCCAGTTCTGGAGCCCCTATTACAAGAGGGATATGGACATGCTGGAAGGTGTCCAGAGAAGGGCCACCAGGATGAGCAGAGGGCTGGAGCTGCTCTCCTGTGAGGACAGACTGAGAGAGTTGGGGCTGTTCAGTCTAGAGAAGGGAACGCTGCAAGGAGACCTTCTTGTGGCTTTCCAGTATCTGAAGGGGGCTACAAGAAAGCTGGGGAGGGACTTTTAGGGTGTCAGGTAGTGACAGGACTGGGGGAATGGAATAAAGCTGGAAGTGGAGAGATTCAGACTGAATGTGAGAAAAAAGTTCTTCACCATGAGAGCGGTGAGAGCCTGGAATGGATTGTCCAGGAAGGTGGTTGAGGCCCCATCCCTGGAGGTGTTTAAGGCCAGGCTGGATGAGACTCTGGCCAGCCTGATGTAGTGTGAGGTGTCCGTGCCCATGGCAGGGGGGTTGGAACTGGATGATCCTTGTGGTCCCTTCCAACCCTGACTGATTCTACAATTCTATGATTTTATGATTCTATATTTCTCTTTTTTGTTCCATTCCCCCCAGTCCTGTCACTCCCTGACAGCCTAAAAAGTTCCTCCCCAGCTTTCTTGTAGCCCCCTTCAGATACTGGAAGGCCACAAGAAGGTCTTCTCAGAGCCTTCTCTTCTCCAGACTGAACCACCCCAACTCTCTCAGTCTGTCCTCATAGGAGAGGTGCTCCAGCCCTCTGTTCATCCTCCTGGCCCTTCATGTGGCTAAATGCTGTATGTCTGGCACCCAAAAGCTTAATAAAATTACCTAAACTACTGCATTATTTCAGCTCAGTAATTCAAAGATGTAATAGGATGGATTTACTCAATGGCACTGCATTCATGATGTTCTACCAGGCAATTATTGTGAAGCCAGTCAGCTCTGCTTTAGACCTCTGCCTTCCACCTTGGCTGTTCAACTTCCATTTACTGATCACATAATTTTCCTCAAGGGTAAGAGGCTGCTTAACAGAGGCTGTTCTTTCTGATTTGGAGTTGACTTCTGACACTGCAATCACAGTTCTCATTGTAAGAGGCAAACTACAGCTGGCAGTCACACTGGTGGTGGATGGAATCATGTTACCTTCCCTGCACACTCACACCGGAGTTGAAATACTCCCTGGTTATCAATGTGATTGATAGCCTAAACAAAGATGTCCCACAGAGCCTCTCTCTTGGCCTGTTCTGCTCTGCCAGAAAGGTCTCAACTGTAAGGAAAGCATTGTTCTCCCTGTTGCTTTGCCATGCTCTGGATAACAATTATAGCTAATATTTTACACAAATGTATTCTGTCTGTCTGTATCTTGTGAAAATTAGGCAATCAGAATTTGCTTCTTTCCCATCTGCAATTTTCTTACAGGGTTCATCAAATCCCATTGTGTCCTCAATGAAGAGGCCACTTCTCTTTCAAGCACAGTGAGTGCATGCCAAAAAGGTGACAGCTGGGAGGGAGAATCAGAAAGAGCAGTACCCATGGGCCTGGTAGCTGTCTCCAGAGAGGAAATAATAATGGACAGGAGAAGTTTCTTGACATGAGAGGGATGTTTTATCTATGGAAAGCTTTCTGGAGTCTTAAAGTGAAGGTGAGTCCAGTTGAGAGGTGTCCCTGCACATGGTGGGGAGGTTGGAGTAGATGATCTCTAAGGTCCCTTCCAACCTAAGCCATTCTATGATTCTATGAAATGGGCAGGTGGTTATCTCATCCCAGCTCTGGTTTAGACATCCACCTCTAACATGCCAAAATCTCAGATGGTTGCCTTGCCTTTCTTAATGTCTACAGGAGGAGGTGAGCAAATCCTGAGTAAGTCATGTTAAGGCAGTTGTCTAGCACAAGTGGCTTACTTGGACAAACACAGATCTCCTCCACTAATTATAAGGGGAGTCAAGATAACAAGGCTGGACTCATGCCAAGGTTTTAGGTGCACAACTTAGGGATTCAAAACTGGCTCCACAACGGAGTTCAGAGGGTCATCATCAGTGGCACAGACTCAACTTGGAGGCCTGTGGCAAGTGGTGTCCCCCAGGGACTGGTACTGGGTCCAGTTTTGTTCAATATCTTTATCAATGACCTGGATGAGGGCATTGAGAGTACCCTCAGCAAGTTCTGATGCTACAGAACTGGGGATTGGATGACACCCCTCAGGCTGTGCTGCCATCCAGTGTGACCTGGACAGGCTGAGAGCTGGGTGCAGGAAAACCTCATGAAGTTTAATAAGGACAAGTGCAGGGTCCTGCATCTGGGGAGGAATAACAACAGGCACCAGGACAGGTTAGAGGCTGCCCTGCTGGAAAGCAGCTCCACAGAGAAAGACCTTGGAGTGCTGGTGGACAGCAAGGGGACAGCAATGTGCTCTTGTGGCCAAGAGAGCCAATGGGATCCTGGGATGTACCAAGAAAGGTGTCCAGCAGGGCTAGGGAAGTTCTTCTACCTCTCTACTCTGCCCTGCTGAGACCACACCTGCAATCCTGTGTCCAGTTTTGGGCTCCCCAGTTCAAGAGAGGCAGACACCTGCTGGAGAGAATCCAATGGAGAGCCATGAGGATGCTTAGGGGACTTGAGCATCTGCTCTGTGAAGAGAGACTGAGAGCCCTAATCTGGAGAAGACTGAGAGGGGATCTGATCAATGTCCATCAATAGCTGAGGGGTGGGTGTCAAGTGGAGGGGGCCAGGCTCTTTTTGGTGGTGCACAATCGTAAGACAAGGAACAATGGGTTCAAACTTGGACAGAGAAGATTTCACCTCAACATGAGGACAAACTTCTTTACGGTGAGGGTGACAGAGCACTGGAACAGGCTGCCCAGGGGGGTTGTGGAGTCTCCTTCTCTGGAGACTTTCCAAACCCACCTAGATGCATTCCTGTGCAGACTACCCTAAGTGATGCTGCTCTGGCAGGGGGGTTGGACTTGATCATCTCTGGAGGTCCCTTCCAACCTCTGATATACTGTGAGACTGTGAGACTGTGAAGAGTCATGTGGTCTCCTGCAGCCCTTCTTGCTTAATGTCTCTTTTTGGGTGTATGCAGGCACATTAGGAACTGAATTTGGCTCATTGAATCTCAGTGCTTTATCTATTTACTGAGGTTTATCTATCTATTTTCACATCTCTGCACCTCACTTGTGCTCTGGTTTTCTTAGCCTTTTAAGCCTAAAACTCTTCAAACACACTCATGCCTCAAACAATTACTTGCACCAAGCCACACTCATGCACATGACCCTGGGTCAGTATTAGACTGAATTAAGGCTTTTGGCATCAAGCCCCTGCCCACAAGAATTCCCTGTGTCTGATTCTTGTTAACAGGCTGCACCCCATCCAAATGCCCTGCTCAGCTCACCATTTCACAATCCCGTTGAGTAAGCACAGTGGAAAATGGTTATTCTGCAGAATTTTGCTATAAACCTGGAGAAAATTTTGCCTGTGGAGACACTGAAACTTAGAGAATTGCTCACCCACATGAATAAAACAGAGATTGTTTACCCAGAACCGTCCTGTTAAAACCATCACATTCTTTATGCTTTGTTTGGTTTCATCACAAAAAATAAATATTTTTTTTCAATAGAAGTATTTTGTAAAGCAGCTAAAAGACTTGGAATCAAAGAGAAAGATTATAGAATCATAAAATCAGTCAGGGTTGGAAGGGACCACGAGGATCATCTAGTTCCAACCCCACTAGATGATTTAAACTACAATGGAAATCCCATTAGATATTGCCTCATGGTTATTTAAATGTTTACACTTTCATTAATCACCTATATAGATGAAATTGGCTTAAATCCTTGGTGGGGCTGAGACAACCCAGCTGGCTTTTGTATTCTATGTGTTTCTTAAGTATCTCATGAAAAAAGTAGCAGGTTAATGAGGTCAAGCCAATACATCCCTTGGTCAGAAGCTGTCTTGTTGTCAAAGCATTGTTTGGGAACTCAGAATGTGTACACTCAGGTCTGATTTTTATCTTAATATGAGAGTGTGCTTTAGAACAGACTTTTTAGGGGTAGGGATCTGCTAGAGAGAGTCCAACAGAGGGCTATAGGGATGGTAAAGGGACTGGAGCACTGCCCTGTGAGGAGAGGCTAAGAGACCTGGGGATTTTTAGTCTGGAAAAGTGAAGACTGAGAGGGGATTTAATAAATGTTTATAAATATCTGAGGGCTGGGGGTCAAGAGGGAGGGGACAGGTTCTTCTCAGGTGCACCCTGAGATAGGACAAGGGACAATGGATAGAAACTACAGCACAGGAGGTTCCACCTCAACGTGAAGAGGAACTTCTTCACTGTGAGGGTCACAGAGCACTGGAACAAGCTGCCCAGGAGTCTCCTTCTCTGGAGACTTTCAAGACCTCTCTGCATGCATTTCTGTGTGACCTGCCCTTCTTTGGCAGGATGGTTGGACTCGATGATCTCCGGAGGTCCCTTCCAACCCCTAACACCCCATGATCCTGTGATCCTGTGTTAGACTTGTTTGGTGCCCTGAAAATGCAGATTTTTATTCATATTACACAATAGTTGGGCCAAGGCTGCAAACCTCAACACTGGCCCTCAATATTCAAATGGACCTTCAAAGCCAAACTTGTTCCAAAGGCAGCTCTTGGGTGAGAAGTGAGCTGTGAAAGACAACTCTGAAACTTCACTGGAAGGCTGCTTCATGTAGTAGGTGTCCTGTGGCACAGAGTTTCCTGGTGGTCAGGCTCCTAAAGTCACTCAGCATGCTGTGAGCATGGTTTGGTAGAGGAGACTGGGGAAATGAAATCAAGAAAGATGGCCAGGCCAGTTCCCTCACCTGCCTCATCTACTCTCTCACAAACACAGCTTCCATCAGCACACATTTTCAAACTCTTTTTTATCCCAGCACCCTTTCTTTTTCAAATCTATACAAAAAATTTGTCCATAAAGTCTTCATGGGGCAGGGGGTTTCCCCTCTGTACTGATTATCATTTAACTCTTTGCTGAAGAACGTTCATTATTATTACAGGAGGAAGAGAAATCTGCCACTTGCCTCAGCAACATGAAAAAGGAGTGTCCTTCTCTTGTGGGCTGCTTTGGAAATTCCCAGGAATCCTAAAATCAAATGTTAATAACAGAATCAACCTGGGGAATAGGTTTTGTTTGTCTACACATGTGGAGCTGAAGTGAGAGGTTTTCTGTTCGACATGGGACACTGCCAGCAGAGGCAATAACTCTCTGGCTTTGGTGGGAGAATGATTCATATTTTCCACAACAAAAAAAAGGCTAAAAATCAGTGGTGGATGTAAAATGGAGAACAAACAGAGGTTTTTCTCCATAAAAGCTCTAAAAAAAGCTTCTGTACAGAGCTAAAAGGCTCTGTAAAAGCTTCTAATTGAGGAGAATGTGGGGAGGCTTTCACTTGGAAAGGAGAGCCAAGGACATGCAATATTCAGGAGGAAGATGTTTAGTTCTGGGGTATTCTGCATGATGGTGAACTGCTTCTCAGTTTAAATTTTTGAATTAAAAATCATAGAACCAAAGAATCAACAAATTGTTTCAGTTGGAAAGCATCTTTAAGATCATCAAGTCCAACCATCATCCAGCTCCACCAAAGCTGGTGTTAAATCAATGGCCCTCAACACCACCTCTCTGCCTCTTTGAAACACCTCCAGGCATGGGGATTCAACCACCTCCAGGCATTGGGATTCAACCACCTCCCAGCATGGGGATTCAACCACCTCCAGGCATGGGGATGCAACCACCTCCAGGCATGGGGATTCAACCACTTCCAGGCATGGGGATGCAACCACCTCCAGGCATGGGGATTCAACCACTTCCAGGCATGGGGATTCAACCACCTCCAGGCATGGGCATTCAACCACCTCCCAGCATGGGGATTCAACCACCTCCAAGAATGGGGATTCAACCACCTCCCAGCATGGGGATTCAACCACCTCCAGGCATGGGGATTCAACCACCTCCAGGCATGGGGATTCAACCACCTCCCATCGTGGGGATTCACCCACCTCCAGGCATGGGGATTCAACCACCTCCAAGAATGGGGATTCAACCACCTCCAGGCATGGGGATTCAACCACCTCCAGGCATTGGGATTCAACCACTTCCAGGCATGGGGATTCAACCACCTCCCTGGGGAGCCTGTCCCAGCCTTTGAGAACCCTTTCAGTTAAGAAGTTTCCTCTAACCTGGTGAACTTGAGGTGATTTCCTTTCATCCCATCACTTCTTACTAGAGAGAAGAAATGATAATTCAATATTGATAGAGTATGAATAAAAAACATTGCTGTGAGGCTGCTTTCTTTTCCTGCAAGGCATTTTGGGGTGAAAGGATTTAACTGGGCTATTAAAGAAGAAGCTCTTTGCATGTGCCAGCTCTTTGCAAAGGCCAGCTGGAGGCACTTCTTCCTCCTCTACCTAAAAGGTTTACAAGTCAACATCAGGAAAGGTTGAATGACCTGAAAAGACAGTTTGGTCCCCCAGTGTGAAGATAATTAATCTAGTCACCTCCTAGCACTCTGTTTCATTCTGGCTTGGAGAAAATTTGTTTAGTTCTGATATAACGTAGTTCTAACTTCACGGTCACACTTAAAACCCCCAAAGAGCTGGTTTCATCTGCAGCACACATTCATCCTGTCAGTGCCAATCTCTTTTCCAATTTTCAGCCACTAAATCCTTCTTGCAAACAAAATCAGTGGCTGTGAGACTTTTTGGTTACAATGAGCAGAATGAGGTCTTGATGAGAAGGCCAACCCAAATCCATCTGTGACATCTTTCTCTTCTGAAGATGCTGTGGAAGGACTCAAAGTAAGACAAACTTGAGGGTGAAGTTTGAGCCTATGTTTGAGTGATATGGGGTGACACGTAAAGAAAGGGGAAGAAATTAAAACTGTAGATATTTTTGTGATAACTTTGTAAAAATTTACTTGGAAAAAGAAAAGCTGAATATTCTTCTTTTATTTTCTCTTTTCCTTTCTTTACTTTTCTCTTTTCCTTTCTTTACTTTTCTCTTTTCCTTTCTTTTCTTTTCTTTTCTCTTTTCCTTTCTCTTCTCTTCTCTTCTCTTCTCTTCTCTTCTCTTCTCTTCTCTTCTCTTCTCTTCTCTTCTCTTCTCTTCTCTTCTCTTCTCTTCTCTTCTCTTCTCTTCTCTTCTCTTCTCTTCCTTTTCTTTTGGGCTCCCCAGTCCAAAAGAGACAGAGACCTGCTGGAGACAGTCCAGTGGAGAGCTATGAGAATGATTAGAGGACTTGAGCATCTCCCCTATGAAGAGAGACTGAGAGCCCTGGGGCTGTTTAGTCTGGAGAAGAGAAGGCTGAGAGAGATCTGATCAATGTCTATCAATATCTGATAGAGTGGTGGGGTGGGTGTCAAGTGAAGGGAGCCAGGCTCTTTTGGGTGGTGCACAGTAATAAGACAAGGAACGATGGGTTCAAACTAGACCATAGAAGATTTCACCTCAGCATGAGAAGAAACTTCTTTGCTGTGATTTAATCTCAATGTGAGGAAGAACTTCTTCACTTTGAGGGTGACAGAGCTGTGGAACAGGCTGCCCAGAAAGGTTGTGGAGTCTCCTTTTCTGGAGACTTTCCAAACCCACCTGGATGCATTCCTGTGTGGACTACCCTGGGTGATCCTGCTCTGGCAGGGGGGTTGGACTGGAAGATCTCCGGAGGTCGCTTCCAACCCCTAACATTCTATGATTCTGTGACGTGCTCTCTACTTACTGCAAGGGCAAATGTGATTCTATGATTTTCTATTGTGGCTTTCAATAGTGTATTGATCCCAACTAGGCAGGAGCCAAATAAATTAAAACAAATCAATTTCCAGAATCTTTGCCCATTTTTGTCTCTGTGAAAAATTAATATTTCTGAGTAACTTTTTGTGTGTTTCTGCAAGAAGAAATTCACATTTCCTAATGATGGCCAAGAACTGAATTCTGGTACAAGCAGTTCCTTCAGGCTTGCAGTCTTATATGTTTATTATTTTTAAGATCCAAGCCTGGATATCTGTCAGGGAATCTCAGAGAAAACCAGTCAAAAGCCTGTGCATGAGAAATGGTTGGCCATACAAGGTGTGGAGATGTAGTTTGCAAGTTCAACCTTTCCCTTTCCTCCATTTTTTTTTCTTTTTTTTTTTTTTTTTAACCACTCCGGTGAGAATAGCCCCATACATTCAAAATTCCTGGGGAAATTCAATTCTTGCAAACTCTCTGGCATATTCCAAACAAAATAAAATCATCTACTGGGAAAGCTCTTCCCACTGATTTACCTCACAAGTGTGACTTTTGGGGGACTAAGATTCAGGTATGATACAGGCAGTAAAGATTATTTCTCGATCTAAAGGACTTAGTGGTGAGAAATAACAAAAATCTTCTATTAAAGCATTACATTTAAAGTAAGTAATAATCCTTCCTTCTTTCCTGAACAAGAGGCTTGGAAAAGTTATTCTGCTGCTGTGTTACCTTCTTCTGCTTGCAGAAGGGTTGCCAATGTATTTAGACACTTCAGGCATAGCTTTCATAGAAGCCCTTCCTTCAAGTAGCTTTCTGTGATATGGACATGGATTGAATGACAAACCCAAACATCAGGATCAGAAAAGAATAACAAAAGCTGAGTAGTGCTTCCCAAGAGGCAAGTGCTGCTTTAGAGGTTACACTAGGAGAGCCTTAGATTGGCATCAGGGAAAACATTCTTCTCCAAAAAGGTTGTCAAGCCCTGGACCAGGCTGCCCAGGGTAGTGGTGGAGTCCCCATCCCTGGGAGGGATTTAAAAGCTGTGTAGATGTGGTGCTGAGGGACATGGTTTGGTGGTGGACTTGGCTGTGCTGCATTAATGGTTGGAGTCAATCATCTTAAAGGTCTTTCCCGACCCAGATGATTCTATGATGTGTAAAGTCCTTGGATGTGATCAAGCAAAGACAGTCAGAAAGCAAATGACTTCCAATGAAGTGTAGCCCTGTGATCAGAGAAAACACCTAGAAGATCACTCATCCATCATCAGTTCTTCTCAGAAGCTATTTGAAATGCTGACTTTCACATCTACCATGTGCTGTCTCAAACTTGTCAGCCCTTCCCAAACAAAGGACTTTTTGTTGAACTCCAGAACCTATCTTCTGATCCAAAAGGCATTTTGCAGCTCACAGAGTGCACTTGCACCATGTTTGCTCTCCTGGAAGGGCCAATATTTAATCTCTGAGGAGTATTTTTAAACTCAAAATCATGCCTGCCCGGCAGGGTCGCTGTGAGTCACTTTTGGTTCATTTGGAAAAGATGTTTTGTTTGCAAATGGGCTGAAACCATCCTGGCCAATCTGAACTTGATGAATCACAGGCAAGTTCTGAGTATCTGCCCTTTCCATGTTGATCTCATTATCACATTATATTTAACAACGAGAAACATCAGAATTCCAGTGGAATGAGCACTGGAAAGCACTTTAAAGGAGCCTGGGAGACTCAGGTTTAGGTTAATATGTCTAGGGAAATGTTCTTCTGTTCAGTTGTAGCTTCCTCTTTAGTTGTTTGGATGCCTCTATTCACTGTTGCAAACACTCAGATCAGTATTCTGGGCATTCTGATAATTTTAACAGACCTAATTCTGTAGAGACCAGTGGGTGTCACTCCTTTTTGCCTACTGTTGCTTTGTGTAGCTTCTGCATATGCAGAATGCACTGATGTGTCCTAGCAGCATCATCTTTCTTTGTTTCCTACTGGGAATATAGAATCATAGAATCATAGAATCGTAGAATGGTTTGGGTTGGAAGGGACCTCCAAAGGTCATCCAGTTCCAACCCCCACTGCAGTCAGCAGGGACATCCTCAACTAGATCAAGTTACGCAGAGCCCTGTTGAGCCTGACCTTGAATATCACCTCCCTGGGCAACCTGTTGCGGTGTTCCACCACCCTCATGGTAAAGAACTTGTTCTTAACATCCAACCTAAATCTGGTCTTCTGTAGTTTGAAGCCATTTCCCCTCATCCTAACACTCCAGGCCTTTGTAAACAGTCTCTCTGCAGCCTTCTTGCAGGCCCCCTTCAGGTACTGGCGGACTGCTATTAGGTCTCTTCTCCAGGCTTGAACATTGCTGAACACCCCCAGCTCCCTCAGCCTGTCCTCATAGCAGAGGGGCTCCAACCCCCTGATCATTTTCATGGCCCTCCTCTGGACCCCCTCCATCAGGTCTATGTCCTTCCCATACTGAGAACTCCAGATCTTGGAAGCAGGATGCTTATTCTGCATCTCTATACAGTGGGTATAGGCTGTGCCCCCCAGATGTATTCATCAGAACACCCAGCTCAGGGGGTGAAGGGGATCTCAGGAAATACATGACAGAAATGAGTCATCTTGCATTATTTCATTAAGGAAACTTGAAGACTTCTCTCTGCTGCAAGCACTGGTGACCAGAACTCCTGGGCTCTCCCAAGGGAAAAGCCTCTGAGAACTAGCTTCTGCAAGATCCATGAAGATGACAGCACTGCCCATTAGGCCTCCGGTTCATCTGCTAGATTCAGCAAATCTGACTTTAGTGCCTGAACTTCCCACACAGTACCAGGGGAGAAGGCAGCAGGTGTCAAACGGCTACAAAGAGGCTGCATTAAAAAGTCAGGGAAATTTCCCACACTGTCATCTTAGCAGGTTTTGTGGCAGAGGCAGAACTTCGTGTCTAAAATGTGGTGCAAAGCTTCATTTTTAACCCCAGTAGCTGAATAAAAAGGCTGCAGACTTGTGCTGATGCCTCCCGCCTGTCCACATTGTAAAATGGGGATCTCTTAGATTTATTCCATCTAGAACTAATTAACTATTAGTTGGCAAAGGCACTCATGTGGGAATCTCCTTCTGTCTAGGAGAAATAGCTGAAGCTGAGTTGCAGTGCAAATGTCAGTCTTTATTTAGCCTAGTCAATGCTTAATGTGATTAGGGATGTAAGAGAGACCTGGGAGCACATTCCTGCTTCCAGCCAAGCCCAGGTCTCTGGGCTGAAGATAAATTCACTGCTGAATTCAGCTGAAGGGAAGAATGCACAACTGTCTCTGATTGCTGGTTTGTGAGGCTGGAATGGGCCCTGCAGAGGTAGGCTGGTGGCAGTGTAAAAAAGAGCTTCATGTTCATGCAGGGTTAGTTGTTCAGGGCATAGAATCTTAGAAACCTTTCAGTTGGAAAAGAATCACAGAATCAGCCAGGTTGGAAAAGACCTCAGAGATCAATTCCAACCTACTACCTAATATCTAACACCTCCTGACAACTAAACCATGGCTCCAAGTGCCACAGCCAAGCTTTTTTTGAACACCTCCAGGGATGGTGACTCCACCACCTCCCTGGGCAGCACATTCCATGGCCAATTACTCTTTCTGTGAAGAACTTTCTCCTCACCTCCAGCCTAAACTTCCCTTGGCACAGCTTGAGACTGTGTCCTCTTGTTCTGGTGCTGGTTGCCTGGGAGAAGAGCCCAACCCCCATCTGGCTACAACCTCCCTTCAGGTAGTTGTAGAGAGCAATAAGGTCTCCCCTGAGCCTCCTCTTCTCCAGGCTAAACACTCCCAGGTCCCCCAACCTCTCCTCAAAGGGCTTATGCTCCAGACCTTTAAGATTACCAGGTTGAACCATTCTCTAACTCTCCTAAGGCTGGTGCTAAACCATGTCCCTCAGCACCACATCTCTGCCTCAAATGCCTCTAGGGATGGGGATTCAATCATCTCCCTGGGGAGCCTATTCCAGGGTTTGAGAACCTGTGGCAGTGCTGGACCAAAATGGGTTTTTTTGCACTGTCATCTGAGATCATGAGGCTGAAGTTTTGCATTTTACCTCCAATTGCTTGGAAATGTGTGAAGAATGTGGATGGTGACTGTGACATAGCCAGTTCTGATCAAACCTAGCCCTGCTTCTGTTGTCTTCTATGTGCCAAGCCAATGAGAAGATTGAGAATGTTGGCAAAAAAACCCAAACCAAAACCAAAATAGCAGTAGTGTAATCATCATGCCCTGACCCTTTCCTCCTCCCTCACTGGCATCTGAATCTTTTTTTTTTTTCTGTGACCATTAGGGTTTTTATCTTCTGAGTAACAAAATGAATGTGCTCTGTATCACCATGGGCCTGCTGGAGCAGATCCAGAGGGGGGGCAGAGCAATGAAGTGAGGGCTGGAAGCCCTCTGCTGTGAGGCCAGGCTGAGAGAGTTGGGGTTGTTGAGCCTGGAGAAGAGAAGGCTCCAGGCAGACCTTCTGGTGACCTTTCAGTGCTTAAAGAGGCTTATAAGAAAGCTGAGAACAGACTTTTTATCAGGGCCTGTTGTGACAGTAATGGTTTAAACCAAAAGAGGATGAATAAGACTGGAGAGAGGGCAATGAGACTCTGACCCAGGCTGTCCAGAGAGGTGGTAGATGCCCCATCCCTGGAACCATTCCAGTCAGGCTATGTGCTGTAAGCAAACTGCTCTAGTTGCAGATGTCTCTGCTGACTGCAGGGTTGTCGACCTAGGTGACCTTTAAAGATTCCTTCCAACTCAAACTATGGCATGATTCTATGATCTAGAACAGGGGGGAAGGGTGTTGGAGTCAGCATCTGGCTTGGTTTTGATACAGACAATTTTCCATCCCACAAAATGTGAGCAAAGAGCACAGTTTTCTTTTCCTCCCGCCATCTTGCAGAAAGGGCAGAAGCTTAAGAGAGGAAAGTTTATCTATGGGAAAACTCCCATTTGGGTTTGAGATGTCTCCCATTATATTCCCATACATTTGTAACCTGGCAGAGGCATTGTTGTCTGTCTTCTGGGCTTCACACAGTGCTATACCACAGCAGGACGTGCAACATGCTATGGACAAGAGGTCTGCTATTCTTATGGAGTGGCAGCTCATTGTCCATTCTTATCTCTTACAAAACACACAGAACTTGCCTGCCCACTCACAAGGGTTTGATCAGAAAGCTGTTGGATGGCGCCGTGGCTCTCAATTCCCCCTCTGCACTTGGAGTTTTGTTTGCTTGCAAGCCTCTCTGCAGAGAAAGAGGCTAACTACAACATGGAGAAGCAGAGCCTCCTTAAAACTTCACAGATTTCAAATGATCTTTCATTGCTTCTTCTATAGTATCATCAAAACTCAGGACAAGTAATAAATGACAGATTAATGACTTGTGCTCAGCTTCTCTGGGCGTATTTTGCAAGCCCAAGGGACTTAATGACACAGGATCAAACGACAGAGTTATGTCACCTGATGGGAAATCTTTGCTTAATGCATTTAGTCTCTCATCTCCTGTCCAAGTTTAAAGTGTGGAGGATGCTAGGAAAGATTTCTGTGCTGTGGCTAAAACAAAGAGCAGCAGAACAATTCCAGATATGAAAACTGCTTTCAGGCTTCTTTGGTTTTAGCAAAATGAACTGTTCCTCTTGTAATCTTGTAAGACACATTTGTGGGTTTTTTAATATCCATTTCACTTGAAGTCTCCTTCACTCATGTCCTTTCATATGATGAAACCATTTGTGGTTTGTGTGTTGTTTGTTGTTCTTGTTTCCAAATTGTAGAGGCTGTTTCTTTATTTCCTTCCATTCTTGTCACAGTGATTACATTCAGCAACATTTGGTACATAATTAAAATCTTTTACAGAGTTATTGTAATTCCCCCACTCCCTCACCCCTCCCTCCTGTAATTGAGACTCTCCTGATAGAATAAAATCAATAGAATAGAATAGAATCAAGAAGGTTGGAAGAGACCTCAAGGATCATCGAGTCCAACCTGTCACCCTAAACCTCATGCCTATCTAAACCATGGCACCAAGTGCCACGTCCAATCCCCTCTTGAACACCTCCAGGGATGGTGACTCCACCACCTCCCTGGGCAGCACATTCCAATGGCCAACCATTCTCTCTGTGAAGAACTTTCTCCTCACCTCCAGCCTAAACCTCCCCCGGCGCAGCTTGAGACTGTGTCCTCTTGTTCTGGTGCTGGTTGCCTGGGAGAAGAGAGCAAACCCCTCCTGGCTACAACCTCCCTTCAGGTAGTTGTAGACAGCAATGAGGTCCCCCCTGAGTCTCCTCTTCTCCAGGCTAAACAGTCCCAGCTCCCTCAGCCTCTCCTCATAGGGCTTGTGCTCAAGGCCTCTCACCAGCCTCGTTGCCCTTTTAGATATTTCTTTTGTTTATCATTTCAGGAGCATTCACTATGAATACAAGAATAGTTAGTTAAATCTGTATCACACATTGCATCAGATTGGAAGGGACCCTCAAAAGTCATCTTGTCCAACCCCCCCTGCAGCCAGCAAGTTGCTCAGGGCTCCATCAGGTTTGACCCTGATTTTCTCCTGGGATGGAGCCTCTGGGCAACCTGTTCCAGTGTTTCACCACTCTCACTGTGCAGAACTTCCTCCTGATGCCCAGCCTAAACCTCCCCTGCTTCAGTTTCAAACCATTGCCCCTCATCCCATCACCACCTGCCCTTCTAAACAGTTCCTCCCCAGCCATCCTGTAAGTCCTGTTCAGATACTGAAAATGCAGCTGTAAGGTCTCTCTGGAGTCTTCTCTTCTGCAGGCTGAACCACCCCAGCTCTCTCAGCCTGTTCTTGTAGGAGAGGTACTCCAGCCCTCAGCTCCATCTACTCTGGACCTGCTCCAACCTTTTCATGTCCTTCTATGTGTTGGGCCCCCTAGAACTGGACACAGTACTCCAGGTGAGGTCTCACCAGAGCAGAACAGAGTGGCAGAATCACCTCTTTCCATCTGCTGGCTGTGCTGTTTTGGTGCAGTCCTGGATGCTATTGGCTCACATCCAGCTTCTCATCCACCAGCACCCCCAAGTCCTTTTCTGCATGGCTGCTCTCAATCTTATCACCCTCCAGCCTGGATTGATAATGAGGATTGCCTTGACCCAGGTGCAGGACCTTGCACCTGGACTTACTGAGCTTCATGAAATTCTCCTCAGCCCACTCATCTAGCCTGTCCAATTCCCTCTAGATGGCATCCTGTCCTTCAGTCTCACCAACCACAACACTCAGCTTGGCATCACCAACAGATTTGCTGAACATCTAGAATTTCTTTTCAACTCTGACTTTAAAAAGAGTCTGCTTCCAATTCTTTCACATTTATCAACTTTGCAGTCTAATTGCAAACCTCACTTCTGAGTTTCTATAATTTGAGCATTAGAAATGAGCGTCACCAGCCCTTTACAGAAGAAAGGCACAGAAAAAATTGCATCTTAACAGCAGGGTATAGAAGCAGCTGGCGGTACTAAATTGTATTGTGTAGAGCAGACAACAAGCATTTGGGTGAGCAATCAGAAAGAAAATGCTATCTGCAAGATATGTCACCAAACATGATGTCAGATTTCCTGAGGAGCCTGGTAGAAATATCACAGTGGCATGAAAAGTGCCAGATTTCTAAATGCTTTGGCCCATGGGAGTAAGCATTCAAAATGGCAAAGCAAGCTCCTGCAATCTGGTTCCCATCCTGCTAAGGAATAAAATGGTCATTATGTGTGCTGTGGGATGGCTGGGGGTGCTCTAACTGCATTGGCTTTCCTGCTGTTCTGATGATGCATGCCAGTGTCAAATTGCTATCATTTATAGATTTATGGAAAGCCCTGGAGAAATTTGCCATGACTTAAGAAGTGGGCAAAGTGAAAGTATTTCCAAAGCAACCAACTAATAGCTAGGTCTGAAAGAGTTACTGAAATAATTTCCTTCACAGATGCAAGAAGCAATGCAGACTCCTAAAGGGAGAATGCAGCAGTGGAGTGTACCTTTTATGTTACTTACTGCCAACTTTTCTCTCAAGAGTGACCCCCAAAAACCATTAAAAAATAAATGAAAAAAAAAAAAGGCAAAAGAGAGAGAGAAGAAAAAGCTTTGTATAAAAATATGCTATAAATCATAGTATCATAGAATTGTCTCAGCTGGAAAAAGATCTTCAAGCTCATCAAGTACAACCATCAACCCAACACCACCATGCACACTAAATCATCCCCCCAGATGTCGTGTTTATGTGGTTTTTAAACACCTCCAGGGATGGGGACTCCACCACCTCCCTGGGCAGCCTGTTCCAATCCCTTAGCACTCTTGCAGCAAAGAAATGTTTGCTAATATCCAAGATAAACCTCCCCTGGTGTAACTTGAGACCATTTCTTCTCATCTTATCACTTGATACTAGGGAGAAGAGACCAAGACTCACTTCACTAGGACCTCCTTTCAGGTAGTTGTAGAGAGCCAGAAGGTCTCCCCTCAACCTACTCTTCCCCAGTTTCCTTAGCTGCTCCTCACCAGACCTGTTCTCCAGACCCTTCCCCAGGCTTTCACTGCACTCCCCACCAAAAATAAAAATCTGCTCTATTTTGGATAGTAGAAAATAAAAATACAAAGAGATCTCAAGGGATAATTTAGCTTACTTCTTACACTCAAAATTTGCCCAGCTGGAAATTATTGTTAGCAGCTCATCTTATCTCTGTGCATATTGAAAACAATATTTTTGCCTTTGTAGTTTCCTTTTAAGAGGCTGAAGTTTTTCACCACAATCTCACCTACTTTTCTCTAGTCTCAGTCACCACAGTTCCTTCAAGTTTTCCTTTTGTTGTGTATTTTCAAACCTTCTGATCCTTCTCTTTGCTTCCCTCTGGACACAGAGTGAAGAAGCAGAGCTTTCTCGAGGGGTGGCAGTCAAAACAAGGTCGGAACATCCCAGATTAGGCTTTACAAAGGGAGAAAAGGATAAGGTATGCAATGCTACATGCTAGGGGCAGGGTGGCTGGAAAATCACCTGGGAGAAAAGACCTGGGGGTGGTGGTTGACAGCTGTATGAACATGAGCCAGTAGTGTGCCCAGGTGGCCAAGAAGGCCAACATCAGCCTGGCTTGGACCAGGAATAGTGTGGCCAGCAGGAGTGGGGAAGTGATTGAGCCTCTGTACTTGGTACTGAGTACCTTGAGTATTGGGCCCAGTTTTCAGCACGTCATTCCAAGAAGAACATTGAGGTGCTGGAGCAAGTCCAGAGAAGGGCTACAAAGCTGGTGAAAGGTCTAGAGAACAGGGCTGGTGAGGAGCAGTTGAGGCAACTGGGTTTGCTTAGTCTGGAGAAAAAGATGCTGAGGGGAAACCTCGTTGCTCTCTACAACTCGTTGAAAGGAAGTTGGACCCAGGTGGGGGTTGGTCTCTTCTCCCTAGAATGAGGTGATAAAATGCAAGGAAATTGTCCTAAATTCTACCAGGGGAGGTTTAGGTTGGATTTTAGGAACAATTTCTTTGATGCCAGAGTGGTCAGTCATTGGAACAGGCTGCCCAGGGAGGTGATAGAGTCCCCATCCCTGGAGGTGTTCAAGAAATCTGTGGCCATGGCACTTGGGGACATGGTTTAATGACCATGTGGTGGTGTTAGAGTGATGATGGACTCAATGATTTTAGAGGCCTTTTCCCACTGAGACAATTCTTGACTCTATAATTGCTGGTGTCTTGTAAATGCCACTCATGCTGATGCAGCCAACTATAGTTTGTCCTTCTCCAGAAATGTGCTTGTTTGTTTTTTTTTTTCTTTTCCCCTGTGAGTTTTCTTTAATGGTTGTCAATTTGAATTTCAGCAAATCTCTTTCCAGTGGATTTGCTGTCTAATCAGTTTTCCTTACTCTGCATTTCACAAAGAGGATTATCACTGTCTCAGTGTAGCAGCTTGCACTTCTGTGTAGTAAATAGCACCATGGCTCCTCTGCTGATCAAGAATACTTCAGTATGCTGACAGTCTCTCTTTGCTACAAAATTTGAGGTTGTCTACAAATCAAGGGAGTTGCAGCCAATGTGGCTCTGTCTGAACTGGCAGTCAGCCTTTCACAGTTAGAGGACAGGTTTTCAGCTCCTTTTTTTATTCTCCTCAGGGCAGTTACACTCCGTGAACGCTTTCACATCTTACACTGAGGATCACAGAGTCATAGAATCATTGAGGTTGGAAAGGATCTTCAAGATCAAGTCCAGCCATCAAACCAGCATCACCATGAACACTAAACCATGTCACAAAGTGCTGTGTCTACATGGTTTTTGAACACCTCCAGGGATGGTGACTCCCCCACTTCCCTGGGTAGCCTGTTCCAACGGCTGACCATATGTGTAGAATGTTATACAGGATACCACAGAAAAAAAAGCTTCATTAAAGTCAAGCTACATCATCATTTGTTTGGGGTTTTGGGGGTTTTTTTGTTTGTTTGTGGGGTTTTGTGTTTTGGGTTTTTTTTGTTGTTGTTCTTCCCTATAGGGGCTATTATTGTATCTTGAAAGGTAAAGAGATTGGTCTCAAATATTCTTTTTGGGGTTTTTTGTTTTGGTTTTGATTGTTTTGTTTTGATTGTTTTGTTTTGTTTTGTTTTGTTTTGTTTTGTTTTGTTTTGTTTTTCTGCTGGATAGATCCATGTTAGCTCCTAAACTCCTGATTTTCTACATGTCTGCCAATTTCTTCTGTGCTCATTTATTTTGTTTTAGCAGCTGGAGATGAAGATGGATGATGAGAATTCCTTAGTGCTGTGCTTAGCCCTTTTCAAAAGCTAATCAATATGTGTTTTGTTGGCTTCATTTATTTTTTTTTTTCTTTTCTATATATTGAGACCCCAGGTATCCGTTCTGCAGAAAATATCACCAGCTGTTTGGAAGCCAGTTTGGATAATTAGAATCATAGAATCATAGCATGGTTTGGGTTGGAAGGGACCTTTAAATATCATCTAGTCCGAATCCCTTGCAGTGAGCAGCTGGATTCTGAGCTACGGTAAGTTACTCAGAGCCCCATCCAACCTGACCTGGAATGATTCCAGAGATGGGATATCTTTCACCTCCCTGGGCAACCTGGGCCAGGGCCTCAGCTCCCTCAACATAAAACGTTTATTCCACCTAGTTGGTCTAAATCTTCCCTCTTTGAGTTTAAACCCTTGTCCTTTCACATCAGTTTCCCTAACCCATGTGCAGGACCTTGCACTTGGCCTTGATGAATTTCATAAGATCCATACAAGCACACTTTGAGCTTGTCCAGGTCTCTCTGGATATCAACCTCTTCTCTAAATGGAGGTAAGTGAATAAAATGAAGTTGAGTAGAAAGTTCAAATAATTCCAACCACTGTCTACCTGTTTTAATGTCTAGCTTTAGTTACCTTATCTGGGTTGGCTCTGCTCTCTGCCAACTTCATTAGTGTATCTGGCCAAGGGTAATTATTTCAGTGAAGACTGAAGCAAAAAAAAAAAAAAACCCTGAAGCATCATGACCTCTTGGCAACATCTGTTGACAGCTCCCAATTTCTGGTGAGGCAGGATAAAAATCTTCTCTCGTGTTTTCCCTTGTTACTAACGAAACTTAGAGTTGCCAAGATCACATTTTTGGGGCTCTGGTTTCTTATCCCTTGTATTATGCATCAGCCTTTCTGATTTCTCTTTTATAATTGCATTTTCCATGTCAAGTTGTAGAAACCAGAGGCTTTGCCCTAGTAACACATTAATTCACTTTTAACTTTGATACATTTAATTAAGAGCATAAGAGAAAGTATTTTTGGAAGAGAAATATTTGATGGCAGTTTAAGGTTGGATATTAGGTAAAAGATTCTTCCTCAAAAGGATTGTCAAGCCCTGGAACAGCCTGCCCAGTGCAGTGGTAGAGTCACCATCCTTGGAGAGATATAAAAGCTGTGTAGATGTGGTGCTGGGAGACATGGTTTAGTGATGGGCTTGATGGTCTTGAAGGTCTTCTCCAGCATGAATAATTCTATAATTCTGTTACAAAACATATTTCAGGGCTTCTTGGGATATCTCTATCATATGATTTAAGTACAATAATAATAGAATGGTAGGGGTTGGAAGTGCCTCTGCAAATCCAGTCTGACCCCTCTGCTAAAGCAGAATCAGCTAGAGCAAACCATACAAGAACACATCCAGGTGCATTCTGAATGACAGATGAGATGGAGGGTTCACAGCCTCTCTGGGCAGCTTGTTCCAGAGCTCCAGCACCCTCAGATTAAAGACTTTTTTTTGAGTGTGTGTGGTGGTTTTTTGTTTTGTTTTGATTTGTTTTGTTTTGTTTTGTTTTGTTTTGTTTTGTTTTGTTGAGTACTGTGTCCAACTGTGGAGCCTCTATTACAGGAAAGATTTGGAAGTGCTGGAAGGTGTCCAGAGAAGGGCCACGAGGATGATCAGAAGGCTGGAGCTACTCTCCTGTGGGGACAGACTGAAAGAGTTGGGGTTGTTCAGCCTGGAGAAGAGAAGGCTGCAAGGAGACCTTCTTGTGGCCTTCCAGTATCTGAAGGAGTCTACAAGAAAGCTGGGGAGGGACTTTTTAGGGTGTCAGGGAGTGATAGGACTAGAGGGAATGGAACGAAACTAGAAATGGGTAGATTCAGATTGGGTGTTAGGAAGAAGTTTTTCCCCATGAGGGTGGTGAGACACTGGAACAGGTTGCCCAGGAAGGTTGGTGGAAGCCTCATCCCTGGAGGTTTTTGAGGTAAGGTTGGATGTAGCTGTGAGCAACCTGCTGTAGTGTGAGGTGTCCCTGCCCATGGCAGGGGGGTTGGAACTGGATGATCCTCTAGGTCCCTTCCAACCCTAACAATTCTATGATTCTGTATACCTGGACCCTCCTATGTTCCAATCTGTGGCAGAGCTGTGACTTTTGAAGCTACTCCATTTAAGAGAGAGAATGCACTTGAGCTGGTTGAGTGGCTGAGATTCTGAGTGTGTCTGTGATCATTATTCTATGCCTAAAGCATTCAATAAACATTGTTCTAACTGAATAAATATGAAAGGCATCATCAAGCAAATTTATCTCTTCCTCTTCTAATCCCAAATTACAATACAGCGCTTTCAAGCTCTGCATTTAGATTTCTTCACCTCCTGCTCTTCCCCTTCACAATCCCTTCTTTAATTAGGCTCCATTTTTTAAAAAGCAGAAAAGAAATTGCAAGTAAATGACATGCAAAAAATGATGTTTTGTTACATTAGCTTCACAGATGGTGCAGGCCTGCTTCACAGAAGGCAAGAATACAAATCCTGTCCTCTTCCTTCTGCTGGATAAGATTTATCCCAATGGGAAGACAGTCACCTTGGTATAAATATTTGCAATGCACAGGCAGTGAGGCCCATGCTTTGGGGTAAAGAGGTTATTTTTTCCTCCTTGATCATCTTAGGTATTAGCTATTGGGTTTTATTTGGTATCTGTGAGGTTTTGCTCCTTGATCTGCTGCTAACCTGCAGGTTTTTTCATCACCAACCATTTAACATCTTTAGGCCCCGTTTTATTAATTAGGAAAATGAGGACTAGATTCCATTGTTAGGGAAATCCTAACTAGCATGGTGCTATAAAACTGTGTAGTGCAGGACAGTCTTTCACAGAAATAAATGAAAATTTATCTCTAGGGTTAGCCCGCACCTGGGTCTACACTACAGAAGCTGCTTGATCATGGCCCCAGCAGAGAAGGGGAAATAGCAAAAGGAGAGAAGATCCTCAGATTGAAGTGAGAATGGACTGAATGAAATAGCAAAATTAGTACCAATGTCAATACAAGGGAGATAAAATTATACACAGCCCAGCAAAGGTGCAGCAGTCACAACATCCAAGGTCAGTCCTCAGCAGCAGGAGAGGGAAAAGGAAAATAGTAAGATGAATCCCAAGCAGTAAAGCTCTGGCAGAAAACTTCCCCTCCTCCTCCACCTCCCTCCCCAGCAAATTTCCTCCTTTATCTTGAGTGTGATGCTGATGGTCTGGACTAGGTGCTGGGTGATAGGTTGGACTTGATGATCTCTGAGATCTTTTCCAACCTTGTTGATTCTATGATTCTATACCTGCAGCCAATTCCAGTCAGCTGTGTCCTGGCTGACTCAGAACTGCTGATGGTCTGCAACCTGTGGCTGGCTTGGGATGCTGTCCCAGCAAAACCAGGATAATTTATTAAGCAGGTTTATCCCTCCTGTAAAATACATACATTAAAAATATCTTCACCTGTAGAGCACAGGAAAAATTTCCAGACTCTTCCATAGTCCCAACCCTTGAATGAAGGCAATTTACTTAATTTTCCTCACTATATTTTGCACTCAGCAGATCAGATATTTCCTTCATACTGAGGAGAGTTTGGTTGGGGGGGACTTCATGTGTGGAAATCAGATGTCTGTCTTGGTCCTTTTTGCAATGACTGCAATAAGAAACTCTCCTTTTCCTTTCCCACATGCAGACACAGATACAGACAAATGTATTTGAATACATACACGGATATTTGAAACATAGAATCATAGAATTGTTAGGGTTGGAAGGGACCTCAAGGACCAGCCAGTCTCAACCCCCCCTGCCATGGGCAGGGACACCTCACACTAGATCAGGTTGCTCACAGCCACATCCAGCCTGGCCTCAAAATCCTACAGGGATGAGGCTCTAGTCACCTCCCTGGGCAACCTCTTCCAGTGTCTCACCACCTTCATGGGGAAAAACTTCAGCTGCTGGCTTGTGTAGGTCTCTTCAGATTGCCCAGAGCCACATCCAGCCTGGCCTTAAAAACCTCCAGGGATGAGGCTTCTACCACCTCCCTGGGCAACCTGTTCCAATGTCTCACCATATTGTGGAGTCTTCTTCCCTGGAGACTTTCAAGACTCATCTGGATGTGTTCCTGTGTGAGCTGTACTGGATTCCATGGTCCTGCTCTGGCAGGAGGGATTGGATTCAATAATCTTCAGTGGTCCCTTCCAACCCCTAACATCCTGTGATGGAGCAAATATGTGAAGCAGGTTAATGTAATGAACTGAGTTTTACATCAACTAGTGTTCCAGCTTTCTGCTGCTGTTAAGATAGTAGAGGTGGAAATAGAGTACTAAAAAAAAATCAGAATAATTTTCTGATAAAACATAAGGATTTAAGGAAGATGGAGTAATTTGATGGAGACCTGAATAATTCACTGAGTTGCAAGAAGATAAGAAGGGAAATATTACCAAGACAATTTAAAACAAATCCTTGTTAACAAAATTATTAATATTTTGGGAAACCTCATTCATGTTTATAAAGATATGGAGGGTAAGTGCCAAGAGGATGGAGCCAGGCTCTGCTTGGTGATGCCCAATGACAGCACAAGGGGCAATGGGTGAAAATTGATGCATAGGAAGTTCCATGGAAACATGAGGAAAAAAATTTTCACCATGAGGGTGACAGAACGCTGGAACAGGCTGCCCAGGGGGGGGTTGGAGTCTCCCTCTCTGGAGATTATTCAGGACCTGCCTGGATGTGTTCCTGTGTGATCTGTTCTAGGTGATCCTGCTCTGGCAGGAGGATTGGACTGGATGATCTTTCAAGGTCCCTCCCAGCTCCTAACATTTCATATTAATTATAAATTGCAAATACATGTAAATATTGGATATTCATTGCGTTTCATATTTCAGGTTGTGGTTTTGCTTGCAAATATAGCTTCATTTGCTTCTAGCTGAGCTGGTCTGGCAGTTTATGGTGAGGGGAATTTTCCACCCACCCCACTGTGATTCTGTGATGCTGTGATTCTGTGAAACAGAGCTCTACAGTTACCAGGAAGACTTAAAAAGACCATATAATTTCTAGAAGCTTAGAGTAGGAAAAGTTAGGAAACTACCACATGAATAACAAGTTGCATTTAAATATCACATTGTCAGTCTCATAAAGAACCTCTCTGGGCTACATGGTTATCTTTCCCTTGCATAATTCCTTCGGGAAGAGGCTGTCATCTTAAATAATTAGATAGAGAGTGACTGGCACTTGGGCAGAAAAGGTATTTCATGACATTTTATGAGGCATGCCTCAGATTTCCACAGGAATTTAATAGCCAAGCACTCGAAACTCAGCTGTGATAAAAAGCTATGTGCAGGTTGTGTCTACAACTGGCAATTAAACTCGGGGTCAAGCTCACCTGGCAGAGATTTGCAGGTGGGGAATGGAAAAAAGATAAACAGCATCTAAAAAGTCAGCTGCAGTGTGGACTTTCTGCCATAAAGATGGTTCCCCTGCCCATTTTAATATGTCAGGTCTTGCTTTTGAGTTTATTTATTTATTTATTTTAAACAAAATTTGTGGCCCACAAGAGTCTAATCTATGAGGAATCAAAAGCAGGCTCATGTAGCTGAATCTATGTATTAGACTGAGTTTAAAACCAGAACAGATTTCAAAGTGAAGAGAACTGATTTCTATGCCTGGGCTACAGGAAATGGGAAGTTGTCATTTTTCTGGATCAATGGAGCTTAATGCTCTTACCCCAAATGATCACTCTTTCAGCTTACCTAATAGCCTTTAAATCCTGCAGGAGCAATTCTGGGCACCATCCACGCTAATGGTGAGGCTTCCACGTGCACATGCCATCTGAAAACACTCACTTTTTTTTTTTTTTTCCCCAGCAGGCCTACTTACAGACAAGTGGCATTTTAGCTAAAAGCCTTTTTCGTGTCAAACTTTCCAGAAGCACCACGTTTTCTATTATTGATCTAAAAAAAAAAAAAGAACATAAAAGTAGCTTTGTGGAGCTCAGCCAAGAGGAAATCAACTTGTTGTAGACTCCTGGATTTAGTTAGTTTAGGGAGGGAGTGAGATTGTGTAATCTAAACTCAGTAATGAATGAATGTTGGACACTCATTGACAAACATAGAATCATAGAATTGTTAGGGTTGGAAGGGACCTCAAGGATCATCCAGTTCCAACCCCCTGCCATGGGCAGGGACACATCACACTACAGCAGGTTGCTCACAGCCACATCCAGCCTGGCTGCAAAAACCTCCAGGGATGAGGCTTCTATCACCTCCCTGGGCAACCTGTTCCAGTGTCTCACCACCCTCATGGTGAAAAACTTCAGCTGCTGGCTTGTGTAGGTCTCTTCAAGTTGCCCAGAGCCACATCCAGCCTGGCCTTAAAAACCTCCAGGGATGGGGCTTCTACCACCTCTCTGGGCAATCTGTTCCAGTGTCTCACCACCCTCATGGGAAAACACATTTTTGCCATTTTAGCAAAGTCTTTGAGACTCTCCAAGCATGATCATATCAGACATTAGCTCAGATTTACTCACACAGGAATCATAGAGTCATCGAGCCATCAAATGGTTTGGATTGGAAGGGACCTTAAGATCCACCTACTTCTAAGCCCCCTGCCATGGGAACTGTTGTGAATATTTTTACAATATTCATAGAGGAATATGTGATTTGTGTCAAGACATTTTTGGTTAGTTTATTCACTACAGGTGTGGATATCTTCCACCAGAGCAGGTTGTTCAAAGCCTCATTCAGGAACAGGTGTGAAAAAAAGAAAAATAATAAAAAAAAGAACACAAAAAAAGAAAGATGGTTTCTCACTGTATCTTGCATGCAGCAAATCCACCAGTTTGGTTTCCTTATTAGCGTACAGGGAATTTCATGTCCATAACTCACACTCACGAATTTCCCCTCCATATAATTGAAGAAATAACTCCATAAATCCTTACATTGATTATAGCTTGCAGCTAGAAAGAGGGGGGAAAAAAGAGTGGAGTCATAATGACTATATCAGAACTCCACATGATGATGGATAGGCCAGAACACCAACATTACTAATATATACTAGATTAAAGGGTTCTTTGTAGGACAACTGACTTTCTAAAATTGCTTTAGTTTGAAGAATGAGGCATGCCACTATATTTATAGAGGTAGTTGTTGCAGGACCTGCTAATAAAGAACACCTTCTTCTTCTCTTCTCAGTCATTCTCACTGGAAGTGGCTGGAATTAGGACTGTATGTCAGACCTGTAGTATTAAAAGTTTCCAGTTTCAGGTTATATAGACTGTCCTTGAAGTTCAATAAGGACATCTGGGGAGGAATAACAGCAGGCACTAGGACAGGTTAGAGGCTGCCCTGCTGGAAAGCAGCTCCACAGAGAAAGACCTTGGACTGCTGGTGGACAGCAAGTTCTGCATGGGACAACAATGTGCTCTTGTGGCTAAGAGAGCCAATGGGATCCTGGGGTGCATCAAGAAAAACGTGTCCATCAGGGCTAAGGAAGTTCTTCTAGCTCTCTACTCTGCCCTGCTGAGACCACCCCTGCAATGCTGTGTCCAGTTTTGGGCTCCCCAGTTCAAGAGAGACAGAGACCTGCTGGAAAGAATCTAAAACAAAGCCATGAGGATGCTTAGGGGACTTGAGCATCTCCCCTGGGAAGAGAGACTGAGAGTGCTGGGGCTGTTTAGTCTGGAGAAGAGAAGACTGAGAGGGGATCTGATCAATGTCTATCAATAGCTGAGGGGTGGGTGTCAAGTGGAGGGGGCCTAATCTCTTTTTGGTGATGTGCACTAATAAGACAAGAAAAAACAAAGGTACAAGCTTCAACAGAGAAGATTTCAGCCCAGCATGAGGAGAAACTTCCTTACAGTGAGGGTGCGAGAGCCCTGGTGCAGGCTGCCCAGAGAGGTTGTGGAGTCTCCTTCTCTGGAGACTTTCCAAACCCACCTGGATGCATTCCTGTGTGGACTACTCTAAGTGATGCTGCTCTGACAGGGGGGTTGGACCTGATGATCTCTTGAGGTCCCTTCCAACTTCTAATGTACTGTGATACAGTGACTCTTGCACTCTTGACTGGGGATTGCTGTCTGTATCTTTCAGCCACAGTCTGCTTCAACTTCCCAAGAGGCTTCCATGAACCAAAATGAGCCAGATGACATTTCAACCTTTTTTCTTTTCTTTTTTTCTTTTTTTTTCTTCATGCCATTTCATACAAAAGCTGCTTGCATTTGGTTTATAGCCAGTGACATTTTAAGGGACATTTCAGAAATGCAAATCTACCCCCATTTGGGGTAGAATTTTTCCTATGTTTTTCAAAGGAAAATGAAAATCATGATCCACAAACCTTGGGGAGGAATGGGATCAGGAAACCTTGGGGAGGAAATGGATGTCAGGTAGAGACAGGACTAGGGGGAATGGAACAAAACTGGAAGTGGGGAGATTCAGATTGGATGTTAGGAAGAAATCAATCCCCATAAGGGTGGTGAGACACTGGAACAGGTTGCCCAGGGAAGTGGTGGAAGCCTCATCCCTGGAGGTGTTTAAGGCCAGGCTGGATGTGGCTCTGGGCAACCTGATCTAGTGTGAGGTGTCCCTGCCCATGGCAGGGGGTTGGAACTGGCTGATCCTTGAGGTCCCTTCCAACCCTGACAATTCTATGATTCTATGATCAGTATTTCAAAATTGTACCAGAATTGGCTGTTGTAGGAAAACAAAACAAAACAAAACAAAACAAAACAAACAAACAAACAAAAAAAAAAAAAAACAGAAATAAAGAAAACAAAAATAAACAAACAAAAAAAAATCAGAAAAAGAGCAGGAGAATTTATTTATGTTGAAAACGAAACAAATAGAAAACACAAACAAACAGTAAAATAAAAAAGAAGCCTTTGTTATAGAAAATAATTAAAACCACAACAAATATTGTTATGAAAAAAATGAGTGATTTATTTCTACCACCACCTGTTAGCTCCTTCTCTGGACTCAATGATCTCTGGAGGTCCCTTTTAACCCCTACCATTCTATGATGTCTCCTCATGGGTTGAATTACCCATTTGTTTTGTTTTGTTTTTTTCCCCACCTGCAGATCTTTTCTCCTGCAGTCTTTTGGAGCCTCCTGGCATTAGAGAGGTTTCAAAGCAGCAACTGCTTCTTAGCAATTTATCTGCTCCCCTTAGTATTTAAACATTTTGGAAGACAGTGCATGTAAGAAGCTGCAGCTTGGTTTATTTTATCTTAATGATGCAGCCTGAAGCCTCAGCCACATAGAACATGCACCCCTGAGGCTGATGGCAAACACTATGCAGAAGCCTATTGTTTGCTGAATGTATCCATAAAAAGATTATTGTGCTTGGCCAAATTGCTTCCCTTTGGTGAATGCAGAAGTCCAGGAATCCTCTGTCCCAGTTGACTTAGCAGAAAGGCATTTTGTGTTTAGTTGAGCAAACAGTCATGTAATTGCAGGATTAGTTCTGGAGAGGGATGGTGCTCAGCTGGATGATCGACACTCTGGAGAAGCAGCATTTTTTACCAGACATGTTTCCATTGATATTTTAATTTAATGTAATTAACTTTTTTTTTTCTTTGTCTTTTTTTTTTTTTTAACTAGTCACTACTCACTTTCCCACTCCTATTCCATTGTTTTCAGGAAAGCTTTTCACTCTCTCCAGCTCCCTGAAAAGAGGTTGGAGCCAGGTGGGGCTTGGTCTTTTCTCTCAAGTAACAAGTGATAGGACAAGAGGAAAAGACTTCAGGTTGCACCATGGCAGGTTTGTGTTGGACTGGAAAATCTCTTCCCTTAAAGGGTTTATCAAGTCCTGGCACAGGCTGCCCAGAGCAGAGGCAGAGTCACCATCCCTGGAGGGGTTTCAAAGCCATATTGGTGTGGTGCTGAGAACCATGGTTTAGTGGTGGACTTGGCAGTGCTGGGTTAGCAGTTGGACTTCATGATCATAGAATCATAGAATCAGTGAGGGTTGGATGGGACCACAAGGATCAGCCAGTTCCAACCCCCCTGCCATGGGCAGGGACACCTCACACTACAGCAGGCTGGCCAGAGCCTCATCCAGCCTGGCCTTAAACACCTCCAGGGATGGGGCCTCAACCACCTCCCTGGGCAACCCATTCCAGGCTCTTACCACTCTCATAGGGAAGAACGTCTTCCTCACGTCCAGCCTGAATCTCCCCAATTCCAGCTTTGTTCCATTTCCCCTAGTCCTATCACTACCTGAGATCCTAAAAAAAGTCCCTCCCCAGCTTTCTTGTAGCCCCCTTCAAATACTGGAAGGCCATGATCTTAAAGATCTCTTCCAGCCTAAATGATTCTATGATGCTATGAAAACACACACTGTCCAAAGAGAGGTCTGAGCCACTACACTTTGTAACCTAATACAATTCACTCGAGTCACACTGTGCTAAAACTGAAAATCCATACCTTAACAACATGACCTGCAGCAGAGCAGAAGCAAATTCCTTTTTCCCAACCATTGCTCTCTACAGAGCTCCTTATTGATCTGAATTCTCAGCATCGGTCCACTTCTTCCAAATGCCTTGTAGAGAAACTGTGTTCTGCAAAAACTCCTTTCTGTGCAAGCCGTGTTATAAACAACATATATGGAGGAAAAAAACCCAAAAAACCTCTTGAAATCAAGTCACAGCACTGGGTTTGGGACCTTTGGGATAAACTGAAACAATTCCTGTGGAGTACCCCCAGGTATATCTGTCCTGTGCAATAACTTGCTTGTGAGCAGCCCTGAAGAAAAGGACTTGGGGGTGCTGGGGGATGAGAAGCTCAACATGAGCCACCAGTGAGCATTTGCAGAAAGCAAATCACATCCTGGGCTGCATCAAGAGAAATGTGGCCAGCAAGGGGAGGGAGGTGATTCTCCTCCTCTGCTCCACTCTGGTGAGACCCCCACCTGGAGTACTGTATTCAGTTCTGGAGCCTCTATTACAGGAAAGATCTGGAGGAGCTGGAATGTGTCCAGAGAAGGGCCACAAGAATGATCAGAGGGTTGGAGCTCCTCTCCTGTGAGGACAGACTGAGAGAGTTGGGGCTGTTCAATCTGAAGAAGAGAAGGCTGCAAGGAGACCTTCTTGTGGCCTTCCAGTATCTGAAGGGGGCTACAAGAAAGCTGGGGAGGGACTTTTTAGGATATCAGGTAGTGACAGGACTAGAGGGTATGGAACAAAGCTGGAAGTGGGGAGATTCAGATTGGAGGTTGGGAAGAAATTCTTGACCATGAGGGTAGTGAGACACTGGCACAGGTTGCCCAGGGAGGTGGTGGAAGCCTCATCCCTGGAGCTTTTTGCAGCCAGGCTGAATGTGGCTGTGAGCAACCTGCTGTGGTGTGAGGTGTCCCTGCCCATGGCAGGGGGTTGGAACTGGATGATCCTTGAGGTCCCTTCCAACCCTAACAATTCTATGATTCTGTGATTCTATGACAATGAGAGCACAGCCATGCCAGGGAGGCAGTCTCCCTCACCTCATTCACCTGGTTTCTCTCAAAGAGCTTTTCACCCTGAGTGCAGTGGAATGGACTTATTTGCTTCTCCAGTTCAAGTCAACATAAGAATCACAGCATGCATTCAGTTGGAAGGGACCCTCAGAGGTCATCTTATCCAAGCCCTGTGCAGTGAGAGGTAGGAATTTCTTCACCCTGCAGTGAGACGTAGGAATAAAATCTGTATCCTGGGAAGGCAATTCCCTACTTTTGCCTTTCCACTTATGTTTTCTTTTCTATTACCCTCTCATTCAGCCATCAAAAATCCTCTCTAGAGTGCCACTGGTAAGTTAATGATGTCACAGCCTTTCTAAAGAGGGATGAGAAGCCATTTAATGGGGCAGGTACTGCTTTCAGTTATTGATTCCCTTTCTTTTTAAAGCTCTCCACCTCTCCTTGTATTTTCTATTTTCCATCACATTCATAGAATCACAGAATCATGGAATCACAGAATCATAGAATCACAGAATCATGGAATCATAGAATCATGGAATCATGGAATCATAGAATCACAGAACCACAAAATCATACAATCACAGAATCATAGAATCACAGAATCATAATATCATGGAATCATAGAATTCTAGAATCACAGAATCACAGAATCCTAGAGTCATAGAATCACAGAATCACTGAATCATAGAATCATAGAATCATAGAATCACAGAATCAGAGAGTCATAGAATCACAGAATCATAGAATCACAGATTCATAGAATCATGGAATAATAGAATCATAGAATCACAGAATCATAGAATCATAGAATCACGGAATGGTTTGGGTTAGAAGGGGCCTTAAAGATTGCAGTTCCAGACCCCTGCCATGAGCAGGGACACCTCCCACCAGCCCAGCTTGCTCAAGGCCTCATCCTACCTGGCCTTGAACACTTCCAGGGGCATCCACAGTCTCCCTGGGCAACCTCTTCCAGTGTCTCCCCACCCTCACTGGAAAGAATTTCTTCCTAATCTCCAGTTTAAATGTCCCTTCCTCAAGCTTCAATCTGTTCCCTCAATTTATCACTACAACCCTCGTAAAAAGTTCCCTCCCAGCGTTCTTGAAGGCCCCCTCCAGCCCCTCTCCAAGCCAAGACCAGCAGGATTTGACATGAGCCAAATCTGTCAATGGCTCAGGACAGAGATGTGGGCAGTAAGGAGCATCCTTGCACTGCAGAGCCCCAAACTGGGCACAGAGCTCCAGATGCAGACTCCCAAGCTCGAATCATCACAGAAGACACAATCCTAATTGCAGAGCAACAAGATAAGAGAGAGTTTGCTGTGTTAACATCCATCATATCCTCTGTCTAGACCACTTTCTCAGCAGATTAATGCCATCAGGAGTGCTACTACATTTAAAACTGTTATGGTCAGGGCTGCTCAGCTCTTGTTTAACGAATAAATGAGAAAGAACAGTTTGGAATGGCAATTCATCACCCAAACTATGCAATTAATGTGAAGAGCAACATTAACACAGGCACATCTTCTGCTGAAGTAAATAAATGCTCCAGCCCAAAGTCTGCACAATATGGGAAGAAAGCATTCCCTAGAAGAGAAATAGGCTGCCTGGCCTTGATGAGCAAGGGACTGAATGATATTAAATCAGTCTCACAGGTAACACATGCAGAGACTCTAAGCAGATTTTGGATCCAGCATTGCCACAGAGAGCTGGCAAAAGCCCTGAGCTGGCCTCCCTTGTAGCTCTGATTCCCAATGCTCGGGCTGGTGCCTTTCTCCAGCACACACCAGTAACTCCCAGCAAGTGGGAAATGGCTTTTGTCAGGAAGTAGATGCAGTGCAGTAATCATTTCTGCAAACAAGTGGATGCCAATGAATATGGATTAATATGGAGCTGTCTTTAAGGACTCACATTTTGTTTTCTGCTTTTTCTTTTTTAGGCTGGGAGACTTGGAGCTCTTTAGTCTGGAGAAGAGAAGGTTGAGAGGGGATCTTATTAATGTCTATAAATATCTGAGGGGTGGGGGTCAAGAAGATGATGCTAGTCTCTTGTGATAGGACAGAGGACTGGAACTCAGAAAGTTCCACCTCAACATGAGGAGAAGCTTCTTTAATTTGAGGGTGCTGCAGCCCTGTAGCAGGCTGCCCAGAGAGGTTGTGGAATCTCCCTTCAAGACCCATCTGTGTGATCTGCCCTAGGAAATCCTGCTTTGGCAGGGGTGTTGGACTTGATGAACTTCAGAGGTCACTTCCAACCCCTACCATTCTCTGATTCTATGATTTGGCTTTGTGATCATAAACCCTGGATGACTCTTCAGGTATTCACAATGCAGTCAAATCAAGCAATGGCAGAAATCTTTCCTCAGCAGCTCAGACAAAATCATTTTCACCAAGATGTCACATTAAATTTTTTCTTTTTTATTTTATATTTTTTCCAGGCAAGGTGCAGCAGTCCTTGGTGTAATCAGGTATGGTAGAGCAGGATGTGGTTTGACTATTCCACAATGACAGTGATGGTATTTTACTTTTCTGTATGGAGATCCCCAAATCCTTTAAAACTCCAGAGAAATGAATTTTCAAATGGGTGAGTCAGAAACGATAGTATTTTGATTTCATAGCTGGGGATATTGAAGCACAGAGGCATTAAATGTCAACCAAGGTTTAGGAACAAGCTGAAAACAGATGACAGAGGATCTGGGCTTTTGTCCCAACATCATTTTAATTTCAGGATGCCTTTATGTACAGAACCATAGGATGGTTTCTTTTGATCACAAAATCTATTAAATGAAATGCCTGTGGATAAATATTGAGGGTGTATATTGACCTTTCAGGAAAGGCTTTCAAAGCTGTTTTTTAAACTTAGATCTGCACAAATTGTTTTCCCTTGTTCAGCACATAAAATGCTTGCAAATTATTCAGCAGAAGTTTTTGTTCTTGCTTATCCATTCTTGGGAGTGCATTTCTTAGGTTTCAGAGAGTGATTTCAAAGTAAAATGCTTGAAATTGGCCAGTGAAGTCCATATTGCAGCAGATAATTTCACATTTAAATCTGAAAATATTTGGTTTAGGTACTGTATAAAGCAGCTTTCCAGCCTCTAGCTTAAAGACATCTTTCCAACTTATATTACCTTTGGTTATTAGGGACTAGGAGTGAAAGCTCTAATGGAAAATATCTTTCAACTCCCCAGAATTATATTTTTTCCCCCTTTGATTTCTGTCAAAACTCCAAATGCTTTGCGTGCACTAGAGTGAAACCAATCACAATGATCCATATGAAACAGAGTGTGCACTACTTTTTCTTTCTGAAATATTTATGAATAGATAGAATCATAGAATCATTTAGAGAAGACCTTTAAGATGATCAAATCCAAGCATTGACCCAACACTGCCAAGTCCATTAAATCATTGATTTGTGAACTTCATCAGTAGAAATGTTCCTTTGCACTGTTTTTTATTCTTATTTTTATTTCTTTGGTTGCTAGCAGTAATTCAGTGTACATTACACAGTAATGTAATATAAAATAATGCAGATTCCCTCTAGAGCTGACAGAAAGGAGTAGACATCTCTAAGACATCTCTAAGGCATCTCTAACTGCTTTGGGATGAGACTTGCTGTCAGTAGGTGCCCATTCATGCCCAATGACCTCATGAATGGTTAGCCAGATTATCTGAGACTATAATACAGTTTTGAGGTTGAATTTGATCAAAACTGAAAGCTCTTTACCAATGAATAAATAAATATGATGGTATATACATATATATATACACATACATATATATACGTTTTTCCCATGAGTGTCTATATCCACCGTCTTGTGCCAGCCACTGTGTCTTATCACTTGGGAAAAGGTTAGGACAGCTCCTGGTGTCCACTTGCACACCAAAGTCTGCAGGAATGCCACTCCCTGATGAAACTTTTAGTGGCCTCTGCTTAATCAAGGGGTTGGTCTCCCTTGTAGCAGGTGATAGGATGAGAGGAAATGGCCTGAAATTGGGCCAGAGGAGTTTTAGATTGGATAATAAGAAAAATATCTTTCCTGAGGAAAGGCATTGGAACAGGCTGCCCAGGGAGGTGGTGGAGTCACCATCCCTTGAGGTGTTCAAGAGATGTGTGAACATGGCACTTGAGGGCATGGTTTAATGACCATGGTGGTGTTGGCTTGCTGGTTAAACTTGATGATTTGGGAGGTGTTTTCCAGCCAAAACAATTCGATAATTCTATGTTTCTGTGAGTCCCACATCCGTACAATTTCACCACAAAAGGGTGAGAGTACAGCATATCTTAACAGAAGCATATCTCAACAGAAAGCATCAGTGCTCAACACATTTCAGGAACATAGAAACATAGAACTGTCAGGGTTGGAAGGGACCTCAAGGATCATCCAGTTCCAAACCCCCTGCCAGAGACAGGGACACCTCACACTAGAGCAGGTTGCTCAGAGCCACATCCAGCCTGCCTGCAAAAACGTCCAGGGATGGGGCTTCTAAAACCACCTCCCTGGGCAACCTTTTCCAATGTCTCACCACCCTCATGGTGTAAAAATTCTTCCTAACCTCCAGTCTGAATCTACCCACTTCTAATTTTGCTCCATCCCCACCCTGAGCCTGCTCCTGGCTTTCCACTCCACTTTCCACAGAATGCCGAATCAGCATGAAGGCACCAGAACTGCTCTTCAAGTTGCCAAGTGTCATCAATGGCTTAGGTGATGGGAAATATCCTCTGCCCTCCAGGGTGAGCACAGTGATTAGAAACTTCTTTTCCCCTCTTGAAATGACGTTCCTCCAAAGGAAGGCATAGGCATTTGTGTAATGGAGTTCTGAAAACTAAATGAAAGGAAGGCCTAGGGACATTAATTAAGTGAACTGAGGATGTGAATTCAGACTTCTCTCTGCTCTCACACTGAGGGGAATCCTACTGCGTGCCTACCATGCCTGTGTGCAGCCGCAATGCAGAGTTCAGTGAAAATAGACAGCTCCATTTTGGCATTTAAAATACCTTTGTAATGCTGCAGTGGTGGTAATTAAAACAATTACTGTTGCATACAGCCAGGAGTCAATGGCTTGCATTACAAAATCAAAATCTCAGTTCCAGAGGATTCACATCACTTGATTTGCCAATAGTCCATTGATTTCTCACTGAGTTTTACAAGTGGGAAGTAGATACACTGATGGAGAATGGCAGCGTTGGCATTTGTCTAGCCACTGAAGAACTTCCCTTTGGAAATCCCAGGCTGAGGGTGATGGAGGTGATCTGTGTCCCTGGATATATTTAATCACAGAATCATTTAAGCTGGAAAGGACCTTGAAGATCACAGAATTAATTGGGTTGGAAAAGACCTCAGAGATCAAGTCCAGCCTATCACCCAACCCTATCTAATCAACTAGGAAAGATGTTGAATTGCTGGAGCATGTCCAGAGAAGGGCAACAAGGCTGGGGAGAGGCCTTGAGCACAAGCCCTATGAGGAGAGGCTGAGAGAGCTGGGACTGTTTAGCCTGGAGAAGAGAAGGCTCAGGGGAGACCTCATTGCTGTCTACAACTACCTGAAGGGAGGTTGTTGCCAGGAGGGGTTTGGTCTCTTCTCCCAGGCAACCAGCACCAGAACAAGAGGACACAGTCTCAAGCTGCACCAGGGGAGGTTTAGGCTGGAGGTGAGGAGAAAGTTCTTCACAGAGAGAGTGGTTGGCCATTGGAATGTGCTGCCCAGGGAGGTGGTGGAGTCCCCATCCCTGGAAGTGTTCAAGAGGGGATTGGAAGTGGCACTTGGTGCCATGGTTTAGATAGGCATGAGGTGTAGGGTGACAGCTTGGACTCGATGATCTTTGAGGTCTCTTCCAACCTTCTTGATTCTTGATTCTTGATTTTATGCCAATTACCATCATCAACATTACAGCAGTCCAGGACATAGACCACAGAAGATATCTCCTAAACAAAAGTTTTAGTGCTGTTTGAGACATTTCAGTGGTTTCAAGATACCGAAAACATTATTCTTCTGTGTCAGATGAGAGACAGGATCTATAGCAGACTCATATTCTTCTGATTCAACTAGACCATGACACTAAGTGCCTCATCTAGGCTTTGCTTAAACACTTTCAGGGATGGT